>NC_142191.1:19637500-19887500 GCF_026936395.1 Plectropomus leopardus | reverse complement strand
GATTGAAAGTATAGGGACACCCTCCAATGGAAGTAAAGGAGGTAGTCAGTACAAATACCGCACTGTGAAAATACTCTGTTACAAGTAAACGTCCTGTATGGAAGATTTTACTTCAGTAAATGTTAGTAATTATAATCGGGAAAATGTAATTAATTAGTATTAAAAGTGCTCAATACAAAAATAAATCAATAAATAAATTATACTATGACTGCAATACAAACAACAATAGTTGCAGACAAATTTTCTGTCAGTCGGCTAATTGATCCATCAGCTAATCATTTCAGTTGTACTTGTGTAAACTGTTTAATTTATAAGAAAATATCATATTTTATAAACTTTTCTTATTTTTCTTTTTGAATGCAAAATCTGAATCTGTTAAGTGACCAGTAACTAATGTTGTCTGACAAATACAGTGAGGTAAAAAGTACAATATTTCCCTCTGAAATCTAGTAAAGTAAAAGTATAAAGTGGCATGAAAAGAACAGACTTAAGTAAAAATTACAAAATCCTCAAATTTGTATTTAAGTACAGTACCTAAGTACTAAGTACTTGTTGCTCCAGCATACAGTGTAAGCCACCCAATACATTATTTAGTGTACATTAAATAGAGCGCCTTCAACTTTCCTGCAACAGTTTGGGTTTTCAACATAGCAACATACACACACATAAACATATGAAATGTATAAAAGCATATCTGTGGTTTGCAGACACGTACAAGGCCAACATTTTGTTTGCCAATTTGGTTGAGTTTTTCTAAAATGCACTCGATCTGTGCAAAGCAAAAAAATCCAAGTTTCCCTTCGACTTAATTTTGTCAATATTAGAATAAATGTGACACGGAACTGATGTTGTTTTAGCGCTACCCAAATCATGTAACATAGTTTAATCAGTCAAACAAAATGACGTGTCTGGGTGGCATGGTGGTAAAGTGGTCAGTGCTGTTGCAGGTTTGAATCCACTGGCCTTCTGTGTGGAGTTTGCATGTATTCCCTGTGGCAGTGTGAATGTTTCCTGGATTGTCAGTCCCCGCAGTCCAAAGACATGCACGTGAGGTTAACTGGTCACTTTAAATTACCTGTAGGTGTGAATGGTAATCTTTCAGACTTTGCTGGACTGGATTGCTTTTGGTTGTTCCCTTTTTGGCAGCAAAGTCTTTATCATTATGCCCCCCCGGGCAGAAAGGATGGCTACTTGCTGGACTAATGGTGTCCTTTATTTTACAACCACCTGTCAGTGTAAAACGTCCACACATCCTCATCCAGTCTCGCCTGGAGTGTAGAGGACGGGTGCTGAAGAAAACTGGGTGCGTGCAGCACTGTGGACGGGAAATGATAGCAGAGTGTTAACAGTGAGAAGTCTAGCTCTGCATCTGCATCCTGTCATCACAGTGAGTCATGAGAAGGAAGGAGCGTAATAAGGTTAATTAAGAATAATAATCTCAAAGGAAGAAATGTTTTTTTAGTCATCACTTGATGAACTAGTTTGTTAAGGTATCCTCGTATAGTGTTTCGTATGATATCCCCCAGCGCCCCACGAATGATATAATGTAGGTGATGTATTGCATAATCAACGTAAAGTTACAGTTAAGGTTTAGGCAAATAAAGTAGATTTAGGAAGAAAATTCACTCAAAGTTCATACAGTTCTGATCACACGTCTCCAGAATTTGGGTGCATTACCTTTTGTGGGAAATCATACCACTTGAAGCAAACTAGTTGGCTTTCAGAGTATAATTCCCCTTTTGTCCTTATTGCGCTTTACTAATGAAGAAGTATTACATTGAGTAATAAGTGATTAAGGTATAACCCTAAATTTTTGTGCCGGTTACTCTCGTGCTCTTAATTATTCGTAACTTTAAGCCTTAATAAAATTTAGATGAGAACAGATGAGATGTATAAAAATGTACCTCCTGTACAGTCGTACCAGGCTGTAAAAGTGTTTATTTCTGCCGTTAAGTTGGTCATTTTAACATGGGGATCTATAAGGAATGACTCGAATGCGAAGTCAGCCTCAAGTGACTGTTCAAAGAATTGCAGTTTTCGACACTTCAGTGTTGACTTCAGTTTTATTTTTCAGCCCCAGAGGTTCTTTTTTTCTTTCTTTCGTACTGATTGGATTTGTTTCACTGTGATTGCTTTATATTCCTGTTAGCCTTTTCACCACCCGGTATCAGTGAGCAACTAGGATCTTTATGCATCCTCATGTTCATCTATTTTTAGAAAGACAGATTAGATATTACATCGGATGTGTTTGCATTTCTCTGTCAAGGTGACAACACCTGACTTTGTGATTTTATCGAAGCAGTTAGGACGACTACAGAATCTCAAACAGAGAGGATGAGACGCTCCTCTGAATCACTAAATCACGTTGTGATTAAGGCCGATCAGACAAGTCTATTCAACCCGAACATTTCATTTATATGCAAAATCAAAAGTCAAAGTCAAATCACTTTAGAGATATTGATCTCAGGCCAGTGGGGCTACATGTGAATCCAGGAGCAGGATGGAGCATGGGACTGTGAACTTAAACGTTACTGGGCAACAATTCAGGCATTTCTATTCATTCTGAGCTGGAATACCTGTTAAGCAGATGGTGTGCCGATAATGAAGACAGCAGGCTGAAAGCCATCGATTCTGAAAAGCATCATACTCCTCTCCCATTTGGATTTTTAACACATGTTCTCGTCTTTACACTCAGCAGCCCTCTGAGGCTCAAACATGCACGCTCTGTTTGAATGTTCTCTCACAGCTTTGCACAAACAGCTGGCTGATGAGAGTATTGATCCAAAGAGCCAGTTGACATGGAGCTAAATGCCTGTGCCAATAGAAAAGACACACATGCACTCGCACAAACAACAATGTGCATCCACACAGAAATGAGCAATGAGTTCACATCCAGCCAACATTAGAAGTCAGCTCTGAAAAGTGGAACGGATTGTGTTTGCATCCAAAAGTTCAATATTGATTTAGTCATGTGCAACAACTGTAACTCAAATAATAACAGTGTCAGGAATAGCCAGGATTATGTGTTTGCAGGCGGGGGAAATATGCAATTTAAAGGAATAGTTAATATTTTTTGAAAATGTGATCATTCACATTGTCTTGCTGGCAAATTTGCAACTTCCTTTAACTTCCCAAATTGTTTTTGTTCTGTCATCACTGTTTGTGCTCAGATGAAACAAATGAGATACAAATGTTAAGTTTTGAGCTTTAGAGGTAATGCCAGTCTTACAAAATTTGGGCAGAAACATGCCAGCTTATTTGCTTTTTGAGAAGAGAATGAATATTACTCTCATTTCTGTATGACACATATGAAGTTAGTAACAAAGGTAACAAAATCTGTCTACCTTCACCTCTTAAAGCCCGTTTATGCTCAGCATTAGATACATATATGAACACAGATTAATCAGATTATAAATCAGCAAACCAGCAGCTAATGTTCCTCTGGGGTACCCCAGCAGGTGACTTGCCAGCCAAAAAAACACTTTATTATGATATTAAACCGACTTTACTGGGTTTGTGTAGCTTATACTTGACTTTATGACGACTTTCTAGATTGTTAGTGTTGAACTTTCTTGAATTTTTGTTTCCTGGTTGCTTTTTTTTTAAATAAATGTATCCTCTGTTGTTGTTATTGTTGTTTTAATGAGTTTGCATCATCAGAATGTCCCGTGACGTGGGAGCTACAAATGTGAACTGCATTTCCCATGAGCACTTGCATGGCAGAGGGCAGGCGTGGTCTGAGGTCCTTTTTGTCAAACATTTGCCAGATGAAGGTCCAGGAAGTGTGCAGAGCCCTCTGTCCTCCACATATCAATGTTTTGGCCACCTTGCACTGCAGCTTTTCACTGCGAGTGTGTTGATTTGCTACTTTAACCTGCCTGCAAACAAGAGAGCAGGCTTCATTTGTGAGGGTGGGGAGGAGGATTTGTTTTTTTAAAATGAGAAACACTACAGTTAAGTAAGCAAATGTTTAGTTTGTCTTTTTGCTGATGTAAATCAGTGCACAAATGCAAAAAGGTAACAGCAAATATTTGTGATACATAAAAATTTTCAGCTGATTGAACTGACTGCAAAAGAAATGTTTTTTCATATGCCTTACTTTTTATTGTCTTTGCTGCTTTTTCTCCCATCACAGCAGAGGTCACATGAGGCCAGTGTTTTTCAGGTAAACAAATGTTTCAAGATGTTGTGCTCAGAGTTTTGCAAGATGTGATCAGGAATTTTTATTTGTGTTAAAACGTTGAAGTTGTGCTTTCTTTCTTCTGTTAAGTTTAACAGTTTGGAGTCTTGTTGTTAACAAAAAAGCTCCAGGTTTTCAGAATTGTGTGCATAATTCATTTTTTGTGTGTACACAATGGAGAAAAACTGTAATTTTCAAAGCAACTCCAACAAACTGCAAGAAAAAAGACCTTTGCAACCTGTAAACTTTAACAATGCTGATACTGGATAAGACCTAAATTTCCTTTGCGTGGTTTGCATTCAGAGTTTAGGTAAGTAAGAAACTAACCTAAATTTTCAATATGTTTTTTCCCTAGCACAACCTTCTCTTGCTCATTTGTGGTGTTGTATTCAGCCAGTAAGGAAACCAGCTGGCTGGAGATGAATGTGCTATGATGAGGAAGTGAAAAGCAATTTCGGCTTTCATTTAAGACGAGCTAAATAGAGAGAGAACTGGTCCCAGTTATGGTTGGGATGTAATACGCGGGGACAGTGATGCTAGTTCAGTCTGACAAGGAGAGAGATATGGAGGCATGTAGAGAGATAGAGTTAGGAGGAGGAACAGATCTGTTGGATCATCTTTTTTTCCCGTGTTTTCTCATTTTACTCTCTTCTTCTTCCATACTGCCTTTTCTTCTCTTTTCCTCTCTCTATACTCCTCTCTCCTCCTCTGTTGTTGTTCTTCTCCCTTTGTCTCAGCTCATCTGTCCACAAGCATCAATATTTTGACAGCTCTCCGACCATCGGAAAAGAGCAGACAGGCCTGAGTTATGGGATGCCAGTCGTGTGTGTGTGTGTGTGTGTGGGTGTGCACTATGCGCCCGACAAAACATAGCCAAGTCTTCCCTTTAAGTCTAAGATTTAAAGGGATTTTTTTGGAATCCAGTGGTGTAGATTGCAGATTGCAACCAGCTAAAAACTTTTCCTCATTAAAATGTTCATTGTCCAAGAGGGTCATACTGGGGCCTGATTTATCCGCAGAGGTCAGCTTCTTCCCAAAAAGGACGGACCTGGTGATTTAAAGTATTGAACACTGAAAAAAGCATTTTCAAATAAAAATAAAAAAAAATTGTGTTTTTCTCAAAGCTGGTCATAAGTTAGGGGCTGCAAACTACGGCGGCCGACGTGAAAACGCAGATGGTCGAATCTAGAGCCAATGTTTGATTTGTCTGTTCTTTGGCTACTATAGGAACATGGTGGTGCAACATTGCAGTCTCCATAAAGAAGGTACCGCTCCCTATGTAGATATAAACAGCTGATTCTCAGTCAACAAAAGCACAACGATTCTTATTTTTGAGTGAATATACACTTAAGATGATTTACCTATTACATTTCCATATCTGCCAATATATCCCCATAAATCCTACACACTGGATTGCCTTTTAACACAGGTGGGTTTAATTTAACTAAATTCAAAGGGGCATTATTGGCATGACAAACATTAGAACGTTACATAGCCAAAGAAAGAGTGAAATAAAAACAAAAGTTGTATGTACAAAAAGTACAGATTTACCAGACATTAGTTTATGTATGTAGCTGATTGGCTGACGCCTCTGACACACTCACCAAACAAGATAAGACGTACCTTAACACCCATTGCTCTGTTTTGAGGAAACGCAATGGTCAGCCTGTAAAATGCACAGTGCACAGCGTTTTCAGATTGAACGCGCCCCTGGTGTTTCACTCTGTGATTTTATACTTTCGTTTTCAGAAATGTGGAAAGAAAGTACAAAGAAAGTATATCTACTGTTGATTACGGTTGATTGGTGGCTCTAAATTGCCCTTAGGTGTGACTGTGAGCGTGTATGGTTTTCTGTCTATATGTGTCGGCCCTGTGATGGTCTGGCGACCTGTCCAGGGTGTATCTCGCCTTCCGCCCGATGACAGCTGGGATTGGCTCCAGCCCCCCTGCGACCCTTACGAGGACAAGCAGTTACAGAAAGTGACTGACTATATCTGCTGTTTTATTTTGGCACTGTGAGAATTTTATTTGAACAATTTATGCTTTCTGTGTGCTTTTACTTTAGTCTGTGTCATTATGGCTTTAAGTTGTGGATTTTTACAGTTTAAAATAACACAAATGATAATGTACAGATGTATGTGCAGGGAGGAAGAAAAAGGCCGAAAGATTTGAAAAATTCCTTCTGCCTGAATGAGAAAAAAAACTAACTAAATTAGACCATTAAAAATATGTTTTGAAATGAAAAATAAGAAAAAAAGATTCTGAAAAGTACATAATGCCATATATAATTTTAACCGAACAAAGAGACATTTTTATCTTATTTTCATCTACCTTTAAAAACATCAGTCATTGTAAAAAGTTGAGTAAATAAGTGCATTCCTGCTCTTTTTTTTGTAAAACAAGTTCTAATATCACGGTCTATGATGGCAAATAAGCTTGCAATGTTTCTTCTAATGTCTCATAAATTATTGAGATGAAGAAAAGCCGCATGGGGAGAAAAAGAGCAAAACTTAAACATGATGTCCTCTATTCTTCTGTAACTTCAATCTCAGGTGACAGTGTAGCAGGAGGGTTTGCAGACACGAGATAACAGAGAAAACGAGGAGAATTTGTGATGCCTTTATTTCATCCATCCTGTCCTTGCTGACAGAAGGCAAGAAAAAAGGCAGAGATGGGAGGCTGGAGCCCAGTGGTGAGTTGTTCTGTTTAATCCATCTCTCTCTCTCTGCCTACAGCAACTTCCAGACACTGTGAGCGAGAAAGGACATAAAGAAGGAGGAAGAGAAAGACTGCCACAGATAAAGAAGAGAGAATAACTTAACACAGGAGAAGAGGACTGACCGGGAGCCTGAAGAGATGGCTGAGGCACTTCAGCAGCAGCAGCAGCAGCAGGAGGAGGAGGAGGAGCAGCCGAGCAGTGTGGAGACGACGGAGGCTGATGAAGGGTCCGAGGAACCGAAGGAGAGTGTCCGGACGACCCCGAGCCGACCTCTGCTGTCCATGAGGTCCATGAGTAGCGTGGACCCGGACGATGACTCCCCTAACATGATTGTCTACAGAAAGGTAGGCGCAAAAACTAAGTGTTGTTCTTTTAAACTCTGTTTTTTAAAGTGATGGATGGTTGGAAGTTTGGGATGTCATCTGGCTGCTGGGAGTTCAGTGTGAGCCTCGATTATTATTGGCCTCAGTGACCTGCAGTTTTTCAGTCATTTTTACTTTATGTTTTTTTAAACAGAATTTGGGAAGAGAGTTTAAATGGCTACAATGACATGATTATCTGAGTCCAAGGTTTTACTTTTGAAGAGGTAAATTTGTTGTCGGTCCTTCAGACTCATGGTTAAAAGCACAGTCAGGCAAAGTCCTTTCAAAGTGCTCTTGTGTAGTGTTCTCTCCTTTCCTTTTCAAACGATGGTACCATTGGATAGTGATTTGTGTGTGTGTGTGTCCTTTTTCAGCTAAAATGTCACCATGGATATTTCATGGTACTGTGCAAATTCACAGATAAATGTTTAACTTTAAGGGACAATTCAACCCCAAATAATAGAAATATATTCCACCTCTTACCCATAATGCTACTTATAAATATATATTGTTTCGGTGTGAGTTGGAGATATCGGCTGTAGAGATGTTTGTCTTCTGTCTAATATAATGGGAGCAGGTGGCACTCTTGTGGTGCTGAAAGCGCCAAAAGTACATTTGAAAAACTCAACAGCAATGTCTCTTTCCAGATATCAGTACCCATTTACTAAAGATAATACACAGACCTTGTTGTGAGCAGTTTCATTTAGGAACAATTTTCTTTTTACCAAACTACACCCACAAACTGTATCACAACAAAGAGGAAAACGTGCATTTACTGCTAGCTCACCTAGCATCATTGAGCTAACGTTACAGCTCAGCTGAGGAGGACGCCATTAATGTTTACATTTGGCACTGTTACCAGTATGAGCTTCTCATCCATCAGTTTGAGCTGTTGGGTCATTTCTGCTAGATTGTCTTACAGCACAAAACAGGGAGGGAGCCACACTGTTGATGTTGTTCTGGAGAAAACTGAGCTGAATCTGAAATTTCTCAACAGATGGTGTAAGTAGTGAAAGATGGATTAAAAACAAAGCTGACAACATGTTTCTCTTGATCAGTGAAGGCCAACCTCATACATTTTTTGTAGAGAGTGGTTTAAGAAGCAAGCGGCAGAATCGCTTTGTGACAAGCAGTGGGATTGATCAGATATTTGTGTTACCCATTACATGAGAGGATGAACAACAGCAGTGGTTCACGCGACGCTACCTGAGCCAGCTCTGGTCTCAGGTGGACAGAAGGTCTGGCTCATTAGCTGCCAGGAAGGAAGATAGGAAGGACAGGACTGGGATTTGGTTCCTGTGTGGTTAGCAACCCTCCGGCTAAGAGCCTGCTGTTTGAGGCTGACCCTGACCTTTGACCTCATTTTAAATAAGACTATATTGTTTCTTCATAGGGAATCAATATAGAATGCATTGCATATCTGCAACTGAATAAAAGTCAAGAAATGAATGTATTCCAAAGGCAATCTTGATCTGTGCCTGCAAATGAATGCAGGGACATATGAATATAGACATCATCCCCCCCTGCAGTGTTTTATCATGATAGATGAGCTGTGAGAGAGAGAGTCAGGGTTTGCACTGATGCCCTGTGAGTCATGACTACAAAAATACACTTTGTGCAGGAAAGATGAGATGAGACACTGATTGATAGTTAATAACAGAACGTCAAAAAAACATTTGGAGAGAGATGCCATCGCTCTGCAATCGCAGACAGGCAAATTCATACAGATGAGAAATATCTCAGTGTGTGCTTAATTCACATTTTATAGCATGTTGATGAAGTCGAATGAATTTTTAGGAGCCCACTGTTTAGGATGCAAAACAGCGACAGCATCCACAGCACAATAAAGACAGAGCAGCCTTAGGTAGAGCCTCCTGAGGGGATTTGTGCTGCAGCAATGCAAAGCAAAACTTAAAGAGGACCTATTGTGCTAATTTTCATGTTTGTATTCATTATTTGTTTTTCTAGCAGAACATGTTAACATGCTTTAATGTTCAAAAATACTTTATTCCCCTCATACTGTCTGTGCTGGAACACCTGCATTCACTCTTTGTCTGAAACGCTCTGTTTTAGTGCTTTTTTTTTTTTTTTTTTAAGCGCTCCTTCCATAAAGTCCAGTCTGCACTGATTGGTCAGCGTTTCTATGTCTTTGGCATCTGCACTGTTACTGCAGCCAGGAAATGACTAGAAGGGGGTATAGTGGCACTTTCTACTGTGAAAAATCACCAATAAAAGTGTCTAAACCGAAATCTTTAGAATCTGACATTGATCAGCAGGAATACGATCAATCAGGGTGAGATGAACAACATTAGCTACCAAGATTACATGTTTCCCTGACATTAGCATGTAGCTACATGTAGCAGTGCTGTCTACATAAAGAGAAAACACTTACACTCTTTCAGCCTGGGGCAGATTACCGTATAAATCTGTCATGAGCCGATGACAGCTTTTCTTGGGAAAACAGTATTCAGGAACCTGAGGTTTTTGCCCATAAGGATTACTTTTACATACATTTACCACATTATTTAAAACTTTGGTCATACCTAAGACAGACACCTGGTATTGTAAAATTGAATATGTAACAGAAAATAAGTATAATATGTACCTTTTAAGTCAATGTCTAAGTCAAAGTTGAATCCAAATCACTGGACTAGAGTAAATTCGCTTTTTGCATATTTATAAAAGAAAATGTAGCATTGCAAAACTACAAAATTGAATGTAGTTTTTCCAAATGTGAGCTGTGTGTGTTGTTCTCTGAGTGTCTGTGCTTTTTCTATATCTATCTTTGTTAGAGCCATTTATAATTTTAGGACACCTTTGGAAAGTGCAGACATTCAGGGCAATTCTCATTTATTTGAAGGGTTGTTTAGGAGTCTAGAGTTGGTTCTAGCTTTGGGTGAAATTGTTACTGATTTCACAATAAATCTGATAAATGTTCAAGGTTATTATTACCACCTCAAATTTTAATGGTATTTAAGTCTGTGTTTGATTATCAAGCTTTGAAACACTTGAGGTAAACGTCATCAACAGCTTAGTCTCCAGGAGCGCAGGGCATGCAGCGTGGCTTTGTTTTGCTATTTACTTGTTTACAGAATAATGTGCAGCAGGCAAACCCAGTGTGATGCTACTGGTCCCTCGTCCTCATCTACAGTGACACAGACACTTGAGCAAGCATTTCAAAGACAGGCTATCTTTAATGTTAAGGCACATTTGATACGGTTTTCATATTTTCACATAAGGTATTGGCTATGTTATAATTTTGTTTATGAAAACAAACAGTGCTGCTAATTTTATTTGCGTTTTCCAACACAAAAGTGAAGTGATTTCAGTGTAAGTATCAGTAGTTTTGGGCACATTTTAGCAACAGCATGATTAAACATGATAACTTTCATCATTTTGGTAACTATAATCATGATATGAAATTTTCATACAGTTTCATCTGTAATACTCAGGCTACGGTTCCAGTTAGGTTTAGGTAAAGGTTGCAGTTAGGGAACTTGGTGTATTGATTTTTGCAGTGTGATTTAATGTGTCTGACATAAACATTCACTGACCTTTGTTGTCGACAGTTTATTCACCAGACTGAGCATTAGAGATAAATGAAGCCACATAAGTGCGTAAAGTTTAACACTGCTTTCAATGGACAGCAATGATCTATCTGGCAATGAAAAGAATATATAGATGGAGAAATTGAAAGGGATAATTTAAATGTATCGATAACTGGAGCATTTATGCTGCTGGTGAACTCACTATAGAGCAGTAGTATATCGGGCTCTGAAAATTTGTATCTGTTGAGAGAGGCTGGAGGCACAGCAGGAATTGCAAGACACCATCAGACACTGTCGGGTTTGATAAATGAGTCCCTGATGCAGGCTGGAGACGGGGGTTTAGGGAGCAAAAGACAGAGTGTAAAAGGGAAATTGGGTAGAGAGAACGAAAGACACGGAGGGAAAAAAATAAACTAGAGGGAATTGTGGAAAGTAGTGCAGGAGAGAGGAGAAAGAAAGACGTGGGGAAAGATGAAGTCTGAATCAGAGGAGCAGATGGAAGTTACTGCACCTAACTCAGCCAGAGATCTCAGCGCATCTGCAAACACATGGCTGCTACACACAGTAAATAGGTTATTTCAGGTGAATATCAGTGAAACAGCAGTTGGAATATGATGTTATATAACTTGTAGGTTTTAAAGAGAAGTACAGTCACTTCAGGCGAAAAAAATCTTTAGTGGACACAATTTACTGTGTTAAATGTATCTGGTCTGGTCATTGTGTAGGATTTTGGCATGAATAAATCATAGTCAGACTGACGTTAATCTGTCGCTCACTCAGGAGACGCTGCATTTCTAAAGAAACAAAAACTCAGAAACATGATAACAAATCTTTTTAGGAACATTGACTGTGTTTCATAACTTTAATTACATTTTTAAAGCTGTTATTGTCACTCAGATTATTAGATTAATTTATGTAGCTGGCGAGGCTGCTGCTGCACATCTGGAACTGATGTCATATTCACCACCTGCCACGGTATCAAAAAACTCTATTTAAGTGTATATAATACCAATCAAAGTGATTACATAACCGTATAATATAGATGACAATATAAACTGCGATCCAGTGGTTTATAAGAGAGACATACCTGGTGGTTATTCACACTTAGAAAAGACAGACTGTCCAGACTGTTCCAGTGCAAACGAGCAGTAGCAGCTCACTGGGAGCTGTCAGGAGAAGACGTCCACATCCGGCAGGATAACAACAACACGGCCGAACAGAATACAGTACAGGAAACAGAAAATAAACACACAATGACATCTGACATGTGTCAGATGGGTTTTACTGTAGGCAAGTGTTTCAAATGTCACAGTAAAATGTGTTTGATCTTTGACTGGAAAAATGAAAAATGCTTAGGTTATCTGAGGTGTCACTGCTGTTCATTGTGAACTAATGTCGGCCGTATCTGGAATTACAGATGATGCTTTAAATGAGAGTGAAGCGTATTGCACGCTGCAAAATTGCACGCTGCAAAATTGCATTACTTGGTGTCTCTCATTTTGCAAGTGTTCTGCACACAGGGGGTCGTAGTTTGGGAAAACTAGGACTTATTACTCTGGTCCCAATGTCAGGGGGGCCCTTAAAAGAATGAAAAGTTTGGTTTTGTTTCAGGCTGCCCCTTGAAAGTCGGAGATTTAACTCATCAGTCAAAGACCCCTGAGTCAACTGAGACTCCTTCAAGTAGAGAAGTTTTTTTTCTGTTAGTGTGCTGTGCAGTGTACTTATGGGAATGTTTTGGTCCCTAGATGGAAGTATAGAGGAGGAGAGAAGAGAGGAAACTATATTCCTTCTTCTACTGTGAGGTGGTAAATTTACAGCTCATAGCGAGTTGATACGACACAGTCTCTGGCTGAATTTTGACATCTAATGTCCGCAAAAAATGTTCCACGTTGCCGATCCACTGTTAGCATGTTACATGAGTGCTGCTGTTCTGTGGGTTGCCAGCATCATCAACAACGAAAAGACACACCAAGCGGCCTTTAATAAAAGAGAAAAAAATGCTTTAACAGAAAAGGCAGTGCAGTGCAGCTTGCACTTTGATATCTGCAAAAAGCGCTCTGTCTGATAAGTTGCATGCACCTACTATAGTGCACTGACAACTATACACTTAAAGCAGAGCCCTTAAACACTTACTATGGTGATACCATAATAAAATTTGGTGTTACTTATTCCAAAAGTTACATGAAAATACTCAAAATTCTCCCTCTTTGTACAAAAACAATACTTGCCCATCTGCTGAGCTACTGATTCACAGCATTTGCAATTACATGAGGGATTTCTTTCTTATGAAATATGTATGTCCTGGATTGCAATCCCATTAGTCTTTTTGGATGAATCATCAATCATCCGCCCTTTCACAGTTTACAAACATTTGCAACACAAAGTATCAGCCTCCACATGAAAACCATCTGTTTTTGAAAAGATAAACATTTATTTTTTTATTTTTTTTTAGAGCATTTTAAGCTCTGACTTTTAGCTGATGCAGGGTCAGTGTTGGTGATTAGAGGGTTAAAGAAAAATGGAGCATGAGAGCTGATGGATCAGTGCTTGAACAGTAATTAGGACGAGAGGTGAAGCCTCTGGCCCACAGAGAGCCAATCATCTGCTATAACAGTGGTGTACAACTTTCTTCTGCCTCCTCCTCATCTTCTTCATCCTTCCTTTCATTATTTTCGTGGTTGTATCTGTCTGTCTTGTGTTTGCTTAGTTCTAACATTCTAGTCTAATATTCTTTTTCTATCTCTTTTCTTCTGTCTCATGCTATTTCATTTTGTCCTAATTTATTTGATCATACACAATTATCTTATTGTATTCTGTCATAGTATGTTTTATTGTATCTTACTCTATTCTACTTGTTTGGTGTTATTCTATTTAATAATATTCTGTTCTGTCCTCTGTTATTTTATTTCATTTTGTCTTATTCCATTCTATCATTCTCACTTCTGTTCTATGTTGTTTTATTTTTGTCGTAATAAATTCTACTGTATTCTGTTCTGTGTTATGCCTTTCTATCATATTCTATTTTGTCCTTTGTTATTAATATTTTGTCTCATTCTATTTTATTTTGTCTCATTCTAGTCCACTATATTCTATTCTATTCTATTCTATTCTATTCTATTCTATTCTATTCTATTCTATTCCACTCTTTTTTGTTCTGTTATTCTATTTTATTACATCTCACTCTTGTTCTATTGTACTCAATTATTTTTTATTTTAGTCTATTCTATCTTACCCTAATCTAATCTTTTTCATTATGTTTTATTTAATGTTATTCTTTTTATTACAATCTCTTCTGTTCTTTGTTATTCTGTTTTGCCGTATTCTATTCTATCATGCCCTGTTCTTGTCTATGTTATTCTATTTTTGTCGTATTCCATTCTGCTCTTTTCTGTTCTGTGTTATTCTATTTCAGTCTTTATCTTTTCTGTCATACTCTGTTCTACTGTGTGTTATTCTATTGTATTCTACCATATTCTATTCTGTTTTATGTCATAGTATTTTATTTTTGTCTTATTCTGTTCTGTCATACTCTGTTCTGTCATATTTTATTTTTTTTCATTATGTCTCATTCTCATCTGCTATACTCATTTCTCTTTTATTTTAGTCCATTCTATCGTACTCTATTCCACACATTCTATTCAGTGTAGTTCTATTCTATTCTATTGTGTCTATCTAAGATAAGGGAAAACTGTATGTGTCATACATCTATACAGCCTAAACATACAATACATGATTGTGTGTATCAGACCCTTCCCACAAGATTACATTTTTCATTTTCAACTTCCAACGCCCACATTCACACACACACACACACACACACACACACACACACACACACACACACACACACGGAGGGTGATATTAGGGTGAGATTCGATGCTGTTGACAAGAGTGGAGGGCGCTGACTCACCATTTCACCAGCATGAATTCAAACCTGTCAGCCAGCATCTGCTCAGAAACTGTGTGTGTGTGTGTGTGCGCGTGTGTGCATTAAAGAAAAAGGGTGGCAAAATAGGATGCAGAGTATTTGTGTGAGCTGCTGCGCGAGTGTGTGTGGTTGTGTGTGTACACAGTCGTGTGTGTATCCCAGCATATTGCACCTTTTTTCATTATCCTCGGGTCTCTCCAGTCCTACAATAGCAGCTGTTGAACTGCAGCCCTGTTTACTTAACAAGCTGTTTATACAGATACCTGTTCCCATATTCCTCTGAGCTGCTGGAACGTGCCCTGAAAGAGAGTTCGGGGGTTAGAGAGCAACAGTGAGATGGTTGTCGGATGCTGCCCTCACAGCAGGAGTTCACCGCTGCAAAAACCTGAGTGCCTTAAAGGTCCCTCTCAGCAGAGTGTTTTTGCATTTGGTGCCACAATTAACATTATTTGTGCCAGTGTGTTGTGAGAGGCAGGATTTATTTGAATGTTCATTCATCCAAGTTTACCAGCAAGCCCTATTTGTTTGTCTCTGCTAAAACAACTACCGTGAGCTTTAAAAAAAACAATTTGTTTCAATATTTTCTGACTTTACCACGGGAATGACCTGTCACTCCCGTGGTAAAGTTAAATCATGCAATTGGTTAATCTGGTTGAGATTATTAGATTTTGTAGGTTATGGTCATAGTATTGTGAGAGTTAGGGATAGATTGCCTTCATGTTTAACAGCAGTCGATGTAGTAGACGTGACAGAAACAGTGGTCTCAGGTGTTGAAGTCCGATGCTTTGTACAAAAATCAATTTAACAACATTCATCTAAAAACTAAATATTTTAAGCACTAAGACAGAGTTAGCTATGGCTTTGTTTGTTTGAAGACATGAATTGTTGTTTCAGCACAGCACATGGCTGCTGAAGTATAAAAATGAGTTGATTTAATTTAAAAGTTTGGATAAAAAGCAGGTTTTAGTAAGGATAGCCCCAAAGGCTGTGTTCAGACTGCAGGCAAATGTATTTCTCAAACTGGATGCCTAAGAACTACTCTCTGCATTGTTATATGCGAGTGATCAGAATGGATTTGTGCGTCCAGACAATACCGATCTATATCAGCGTGGGTTACTGTGGCAACGACGTGGTGTTAGAAACTACAGCTTCCCTGGTGATGCAGCTTTCCAGCACATAAAACATGACAAATGGAGGCTTATAACAACAGTAATGGTTTTCAACAAGGAGAAATTGACAAATAATCACAGAAGACAATCAGTGTCAGATTTACTGCACAACCCCTAACATTAGCGTCCAGGCAAAATTAAGTAAGTCTCTTTCATAGCATTCCAGAGATGCTATATAGTAAAGAAAACATCAGCAACCTAAGAGTTAACTTCTGTCATGTCCCGTTTGACCATTTCAGCAAAACACAAAAAAGACTTTAAAATCTGATTTTTGTGTCTATAAAAATCCTTTTAGAATCCTTTTTTTCAAATCAGCTTCAAATGTGGTTCAGATTTTATTTGCAAAAATGACATTTAAAAGTGTTTAGTATTTAGTGTATTTAAGAAGGGACAGGACAAATGAATAAATACACAAGCTATTTTTCATCTGGCGTCCCTTGGCTACAGTGTTACAGAGGGCTTTCTTAAATACATCAAAGCAAAAAAGAAAACCCAAAGAAATAGGGCATGCATTTTACATTTTAAACACATCGACAAAAGAGAGAGCATGAGGCAAAAACATCCTCAGGGGATGTTGGTGAACAGAGGTATATCTCAATTTAGTTCTTCAGGCAGATTGCCAGGAAACTTTTTTGAGCACATTTCTGCTCCTCTTGTATTAACCTTTGATTTCAGTGACACTCTGGCCTTTGCTCCACTACCACCCACAGTTTTAACCCCGAAATCAGTAAGCTGAAGAGATCATTCGTATGTTGTTTGATCCACTACACTTTTATTTAGGGATAATGAGCGATAAATGTGCTCAAAAGCTACAGGAGAGTTATTCTTGTTATTACACCCAGAAACACCTATTTCAGTTTACTATTTGATACTAGAGATTCATATATATTTGCCAATACAGTGAATTAAATCTGAATTTTACAAAGTTGCCAACAAAATTTAAGAAATCTGATGAATCTTACTATTTCAGTCTCAAACCTGATACTGAAAACCCCTGGAGAAAAGATTGATCACGTGTCAATCATTCATCCATTAGGTCCACAGCTAATGGTCTACATTGGATCAATAAAGTCCATAGAAACATCAATTCTAGTTCTCCAGTTGCATTTGTTGCTTGACATTTTTATCTCCTCTTGCAGCAATGATGTTTTGAGATAACCTAAACAAACTAGAGACTTTAGCACTAAATATAGAATTATAATTATATTATAAAAGGGCATTTATTGTACACAGATATCAGAGGCAGTGCAGATTTCTTATGTTTTCTGCAGATTTTGATATGAGAGTTTCTGTCTAAAAAACAGCCGACGTGTATTTACCTAAACTTCAGTGTTGCAACTTGAAGATTCAAACTGCAAATCTGTGATTTTTTTTTTTTTTTTTTATGGCTGTCTTTGCAGAGAGGCAGAGCTTAAGCAAGATTTTTTTGTTGTTGTGGACTCAGTTCTCACCGGCTGGCCAGTGTGTGTTTATTCTGCTGTTTTCATGTTGCAAATGCCCCGAGAAAAGTCCAGAACACTTCAAAGTAGTCCTGAGGGGGATATAGGGAATCTTTGTGTGTTAATACATATTTTCTTTTAGGTGCATATTGTTTTTCATGTCAGCTGCTCATCCTTTGAAGTCTACAGGGTGACTTTGAAGACCTTCAGAGGCAAAATGCTTTAGTTTGGCTGCCATGGCTGCAAGAATTTACACACAAACATACAGAGAAAATCAAGGGTTCCCCTTTAGAGTAAAGCAATCTTCTGATGTGCTTAAATAGCCAGAAAATAAGAATTTATGTAAGAACCATCGGTGTATAATTGTATAGAGGACAATTCTTAAGTGGTCTGTGCAGCAATAAAAACAATTCAGTGTGATTTAATTTCGCTATTTCAACTTGATTTATTAATTGTATTGTTAAGTGTTAACATGAAATGCAGGCTGCACAAGGTGATGACTTATTTTATGCCTTTGAGCTTCCGAGGCCCTTCATGAACCATAAAATTCCAGTCATGCCTCGTCACTGTGCATATTTATTAGGCAATTTCACATGGCAAAGATATTCATTGGTGAGCAGGAACATGAATCATAGCTCGCTGAAGCCCCTACACAGCTTTCTGCTGAACTCTGATGGCATCAGTATCCAAGCAGATACTGCGGATCAAGATTGTTAATTTGATCACGTAGGAACATCTTTATTCATTTTAGCAAGAAACCGCTGAATGGATTTTCATCCTTGTAGCTTTATTGCCTGCTGGAGATTTTTCCATTTTCCTTGGACAAAAAAATGTGTCTGGTGTGTGGTTTATTTCTAGGAGAAATGATGTGGAGCAAAAGGAGAGGTCGCATACATTCACTTGCAAAATAACACTGAATGACACGGGGTAGTATCTGCTAAACACTCACGATGAGAAAACTTTAAAGCACCCTGTTTTCTGGGTTTATAAGGCAGTATTGTGTGCACTTATAGAGCTTTACCGTTGCTTTTTGTGCTTTTGCATACGTGATGAAAGGTGTTTTCATGTACAGTGTGTGTGTTCATGTATGTCTGTGTGTGTGTGTTGCTTGTCACTTAGTGGATGACTAAGCACATCTAATCACAGCACTGCCTCCTGCAGATACCTGAGGAGAGCTCATCACAACAGAGCAGGTAGAGAGCAGCAGGCTAATCAAATCAAGGTGATGGGGAGACGCTAATTGGGGGAGTTTAAATTGCAAATTTTTATGACAGGATAATCACTCTTATCACATATTTTTTTCAGTAAATCTCTGCTCTTATTTGGTGATGTGTGTGAGTGGGTAACTTCCGCCGACCGAGCAACTGACTTACGGTTTAGCGCTTTGTTAGCTTGAATGGTGATCACAAATATTTAATGTTGCCACTTTTTTAGACTTTCCAAATGTTATTGAACTGGATGGCTTAAATCTAGATAGTGAATGAGTCGTTTCAGGGGTTTTTTTTGACACACACAAAAATTATAATCTTATATAAGTCAATGGGGAGAAGTCTTTCTGGGCCAGTGTGCATTTTGTGACCAGCCCTAATGGTGTAATTCCACTTTTGGCCACTATGTAAAACTTGCATTTGAACCTGGTGCACTTCTTGGCGGTTTGGGATTAAGTGTAGCCAGCCTCAACTGGCCATTTGATGAACTGCAGTTTTTGGCACTTAGTTATTGGCTTCATATTTCTGCCTCGGAGATTGCTGCTTGGTTGAAGTTTTTAATACATCAACTTATTTAAGGCTGTTTACATTAATTACAAATATCACATGAAGGTGAGAGACCCCAACATCTGTTTTGTTGACAGGAAAAAGGAAACAAGCATGGTTTTTGTGAAAACTTTTAATTTGAGCATGTTTATTCTTGTGTAATACACCTATGCAGTCATAAAATGAGTTTGTTTCTCATAATAGAGACAATTTAGAAGCAATCACATTTTTTGTCTAATTAATCCCCAGAGACTGGCTTCTCTGTAGTTGATTAAAAATAATGGATCAGTTAAGGACAGGGGTCTGACCAGTGTTAACTCAGAATCTGGTGCCGGTGGTGAAAAGTAGCAGCAGTCCTTCCCTAGGAGGGAGTATTCCCTGGGCCGGCAGAAATAATGACATCCTGAGTCCCACTGAGTTCCTGTATCACTCACTCCTAATCCAAACTAATCCTCCTCAGTGTACACTTACAGCTGCACTGATTCAGTGTGGTATTCTGATTTGAATGACTAACTGGCGCAATGAATGAGTGTTTGATGGAAGATCTATGATGCAAAATGTGTGTTTTTGTGTTTAATCCTCAGCAAAGTCAGGCTTAAACTGATGGAAGTTGATCCTGTGTTGGTTGCCAGTAATTAATGAGATTGATTAGAGGATAAGACACAGTTTAAAGGTTGGATTGATTTCTGCTCAGTGGTTTGAGTGAAGCAAGCTGCTGAGAACTGCCGTGTGTCAGTTTATATCCAAATATCAAAGCAGCTGAGCCCAAAAGGGAACATGAACAACTTTACAACCAGATGCACTTGAATGAGTCTGATCTGAACCAGTTTCAGAGTTCCTTGTAAGCCCATTCACTTGTTTACTCTGATCTGACAGCACAATGCTAGTTGGTTTCGGGGGTCTATTGAGGCATCAGTGTATTTGTCATGCTCTGTTTCTGTCGGACAGCAGGTGTCAGAGGAACCCACCTGGACCTGCCTCTCTGTCAACGCTTTGGATTTTCACCTGTTTGTGTGAATGTAAAGTGACTGCAACCAATCTGTAGGTGCATTTGGGAATTTGCAATCAGTCGTGGGTATACAGTGTGTGCTCAGTGTGTGTGTGTGTGTGTGGTGGGTTTGGGCAGCACATCAGTGAATTCCCTTGGCTGTTTTTAGACTGACAGTGATACTATACACTACATGATGATAAATATTCATATTTATTGGCATAAGCTCACCTGAGATTTGATGGTGAAAACACCCTCTTAACTTTCAACCTCAAAATGGAGACTGTCTGAATATTCCTCAATTCCCCAAGTACATTTTTGGCTCTTTTGTTAGTTTTCTTCCACCATTAGTTTTTACATACCAAAAAAACATATAATTAGAAAACTAATTTTCTAGACTGTCAGTTCATTGTAGTATTAGTTGTTTGATTTTTGTTAAGGACAGTTGGAACAGTTACCTAGGGGCCATCGGGACTGTACTATTCATAGTTTTTTGGTCTGATGAGGAGCATGTAGCTCATGTAGTTCGAAACATTACCTCAGGGATAATTGAATGAAATATTTATGGGAGCATAATCTAGTGTGTGGGCTTTTTTTCATGTCTTGTATTATCTCCTGTCCAACACCTAGTTTTTTTGTTGTCTGGATGTGTGTGATTTTGTCAAATATTTTGTTTATAGTTTATACCTTATTACAATTTAGCAATTATTTTATTTTATTTAACCAGTGTTATCCTCCTCCCTCAAAGAAATGTTTAAATAAGTGACATGGTAAATATAAGGGTGTTCAAATTGAGTTAGCATTTTTTCCAGTTTAAACCATATTTTTATCCTAGAACAATGTGTCCCATTCACTGTCACAACTGTCATGGGCAGGCTAAATTTTGAGGTAAATGCACTCCTAGATTTCACAGAATTGTGCATTTCATGTTTGGGTTGGGCTCCAAAAAAAAAAATTATAAATTGTTTGCAGACACCCGTATTTATTCAGGGATCGAATTATTTTCATTACTGTCTAAGCCGTCTGAGAGTAATGGACCGCTATTAAATGTCAATGCAAAAATGTCCCAACTGACCCAACTCTCCCCTACTACACTTAAATACAATTAGTAGTTACCTGTACTAACTAGAGAAATACCATTTGACACTTCTCTATGCAGATTAAATGCACATTTCCCCAGCGTCCACCCCCAAATCTATACCTATGCAACCCACAGCCCTGCAGATTCCCCTTGCGACCCTTTGGAGGGGCCTCAACTCTATATTTTACATTTTACTGATGATACTTCTATACTTAAAGTTAAAAAGATACTGCAGTGCATTATTTTACACTGTTGTGTGCTGCTTTTTAGAAGTTCTACTACTGGTGAAAATACAAAGTGGGTCATTTCATATGTAGGTCTGACACAATGTTTTCAGAGTGTGACAGTGAAAATTTGCATTGAAATGGCCCAAAGAGACTTTTGAAGTTACATCAAAGATGTCATATTTCACAGAGAGATGTACTATTTTTTATTTTTTATTTTGGTGCTATATTTACACACAGGTTTACACTTCAGATTTATTATTATCCCAGAGATAATAATAGTTTTGCAGACAGGGATTAAACACAAGAATGTATGACTTGCCACACACCGCAATCTATAGTCAAAGCATAAAGTTTACATAACTCTAAAAACATACAAATATTTTAGATGATACGTAATTTATCAAGCCAATCTGAGAGTGTCGGTGGTTAACATTCATTGAACCCAGATCTTAGCGAGTGTGTTTTTGTGTGTGTGATTGTGTGTAGTGTATGTGAGATATATTTATGATGCAGATGGTGACATCAAATAACGAGCACAGGCAACAATATTCAGTAAGCGGGCAGTTTTGTTGTCTATCTGGGTTTTGTAGCACCATGAGTCTTTGTTGCTCACACAGTGGTCTTGCTCCAAGAGCAAATTGTTTAATCCCTAATTAATCTCACAGATATGCATGGTATAATAGGGATTAACATTTTGTTTTGTTAGGGAAACAATGACACAGGCGTTTTCTGGGTTGTAATCAGACGTAGCGCAACCTTCTCCCGCTCGTCAAATTTTGGCAGGAATTAGAAAGGACTGCACATCAAAGGACTGTAACTGCACAAAGAGCATTTGAGCTTAACACATACACACGCACACACTCTCACCGTCCCCACATTCAGACACAATTATGAAAACCAGAGCGCGAGTAAGAGAAACAGCAGAGTTCTACAAAGTGGAAGTGAATATATTCAGCAAGGTGTTAATATTTGGATGGGAGGTCGAGCTCGGCAGTGAATAAATACACCTGCAGCCATTGTTGTGCTAATGCAGTGTAGAGCTGCTTCAGCCCAATGTGGTGACACCTGTTCTGTTCATTCGAAGCAGCTCACCAAGCAGACTGTGCTAAAAAATAATGAGGCAGCACAGTCCATTCAAAGCTCTCTTATCATCCTCCAGCTGGGACGGGATGGTCCTGACTATAGAGGTGCCGAAATATTAAATATGTTTTTCAATAAATAATAGAGGCGTTATATGCAGGATCTGAACATCAATAAATCATCTCCACGTTCATTTTGAGGCATTGTTGGAAATATTGGAACCAAACACACAGCGATAAAAACTCTTCCTGCCTCTTTTGCTTCATTAACTTTTTATATTATTTATCTAGAAATGTGCTGGATTTCTTTTCTAAGTTGATGGTTCACAATTAAAATTCAGATGTTACATCAATCAATCCCCTTTTCCAATCTGACAAGTTGTTGTTGGCATTTGAAAGAAAGGTTCACCCCCAAATCTAGAATACATATTTTACCTCTTGCCTGTAGTGCTGTTTATCAGTCTATATTGTTTTTCTGTGAGTTGCTGAGTGTTGAAGATATTGGTCTTAGAGATATCAGCCTTCTCTCCACTATAATGGAGTGAGATGGCTCTTTGCTTGTGGCCAAAAATGTCAAAAAAGTAAATTTGAAAAACTCAAAAGCAGTGTACCTTTGACTCAGTTTCTCAAGATAACTCACAGACCTGAAGATACACACTTCCCTCTGCACTGTGATGTGGTCAGTGGGTGTTGGTAGAAAAAAAAAAATTCCCACATGTTTGGCCTCATCTTAAAGTCAGCTGAATTTTTAAACAGATTTTTGGGTAATGCTGTAAAAAAAACAAAAAAACAAAAAGTATGTAGTTAACACAAGCTAAAGAGACTTTCATGTTTTATTCCACACTTCAAAATATGTCAAGAAATACCTCGCTATGAACTTTGAAGCTTCTGTGTCTTTAAAAAGGCAGTTGCTAACAAGAGGCCAAATGAGACTACAGAACGTCATCATCTGAACACAGAGGCTACCATAGTGTAGTTTGTTTATAGTCTAATGTTAGCTTTTTACATTACTCATGGCAATTGCATTTAGGCTTTGAAAATCCTAAAAGTGATGTTAATTTATGAAGATTATCTTGCTGGAAAAAAAATGTGTCACAAACAATTGTTTGCCACAGAGCTTAATTTTGGCAGTAATTCGAAATGCAGTGGATGAATCCCATTGGCTTTTTGATGGGGAACCATTGCAAAGTTAACCTGCTCCCCTGGGGCACTCTATGTGACAAGGAGTTTTAACCGGTTAGAAAACTTTCTCAATTTGATGCTGATGCCTCTGTATCAAACAGCAGCTCTGTATGGATCTTTGTCAGTGTTGTGTTTTGGGTGAAGTGGATGAGATAGCTGAGGGAGCTCGGGGATCGTCCGGAACTGAGGTAGCGGGGGTTGCAACACCAAGTGGCAGGTTATGACTAATGAATGTGAACTTTTGTTAGGCACGCTCCCCATGTAGCCCCGGGTCCATTAGAGAACTTGGATGGACACACACACACACACACACACACACACACACACACACACACAAAAGGGAAAAGACATCCCACACTTGACTGATGAATGATACGGAAGTAGGACCACACATCGTTTTTCCATTAGTGTCTCCTCTCGTTCGGCTCTGTCTCTTATTCTGCCCAAACCAATCAATCTTAAGCTGCACGCTTTCTTCTCCTCAGTTGATGTCTTGCTTCTCTTATGCTTTATCCAGCTTTATTTCTGCCCTTTTGTTTTCTGAGAGACGTCTTCAGCAGCCACTCTGGTACTTTATCTCTCTCCACTAGTTAATGTCTTTTCATGGACATGACACTGGGACAACGCAAACATTAATCAAAGCTAAAGTTGGCATTAACAACTATCAACAATATCAACCCAGTGAGTAGTGTTACTCTTCAGTGATCTTTAGTCTTTCTTAAGGCATTTGCTTAATGCTTAAGACTTAATGTTGGCATTATACCTTTTTGCAAACCACGTTACAGTTAAGCACAAAATTAGCCTCATCGACGAGCCATTTGACCAATGGTTAAAAAAGTTAATTTTGCACTCAGGTTGTATTTTTATGTTTCAAATGCTACATTTTTATTCTTCATAGGTAGCAGGTATGTTGAAACTTAGACATTTTTTTCAGTGTCAATTTATTGTTTTATGTTGTGAAAACGGTATAGTCATAGGCGGTTTGGTGTGGCGTCAGCAGTGATGTGAACACTACACTGAACTGTTGTGGTGAAGAGGGAGCTGAGCCAGATTTACTGGTCCATCTACGTCCCAACCCTCACTTATGGTCAGCTTTGGGAATTGACCAAAAGAATGAGATTGTAGATACAAGTGGTTGAAATGAGTTGCCTTTGCAAGGTGGCTGGGCCCTAGAGCCTTAGCCTTACAGATAGGGTGAGAAGCTCTGTCATCCTGGAGGGTCTTGGAGTAGAGCTGCTGCTCCTTCGCATCGAAAGGGGCCAGTTGAGATGGTTCGGGTATCTGATCAGAATGGCTCTTGGGCGCCTCCTGTTAGAGGTGTGCTGGGCACGTCCAACTGGTAGGAGGTCATTAAATAGACCGAGAAAGAGTGGAGGGATTATATCTCATCTGGCCTTGGGTTCCCCCGGAGGAGCTGGAAAATGTTGCTGGGGAGAGGGACGTCTTGAATATCTTGGTCCAAATAAATGGATGAAAATGGATGGATGGAAGGCTGTGGTTAACGTACGGTTGTGTTTTAAAGTAAAAAAACTCTTGGTTTGGGTTAGGAAAACATGTTTTGGCTTAAACTGTGTGGATTGGTTGCGATACATAAAGAAGCTAGCAATGAGTTATAAAAAAAAATACCATATGTTGCAACAAACACTGTTGGGAATTTCTTCACGTCATTAAAAAGTACCCGCTTTTGTTGTTAGTTGATTCTGAACAGTGGTCTACTGCTGTCTGCCGTCTGCCTAGATGTCACACTATCTACATCCCCTCCTCCGATTGATGAGAAACTCAACCCCTAATGTATACATGTGTTTTAAACTACGTCACTTTAGAAATAGTGATATGATATGTATAACATACACATTTGTAACATATCTGTGGTTTACAGAAATGTACAATGCCATATTTTATTCTGGTGACTGGGCTGCTGCATTTTTGGCCACTTGGATGATTTTATCTCAGTTATAAATCATTGCAGCATTACTTTTTCAGTACCGTTATTATTTTAAAACATCCAAAAGAGAAAAAGAGACAAATGTAAACCACCAATGCCCTGTAAGTACATTGTATTTTACAATGTGTACCATCACGATGGATTTTGTAGAAAATATGCTGGAACTCTTTAAGGCACAAAAAAAATATATATCTATATAAACAAAATTGTGAGACCCTCATGGGTCTGTTACTGTGAGCAAGGTAAACAGCTTGAAGACACATTCAGTTTGTGATGAGAAACACAAGGTCGTGTGTGGATTTTTGAGTACCATTCGTAACGAGAAACCTTTGGAGTGTTATTAATCCCCCTCCTGCCTCAGCCCAGTACAGCCTTGTAAAGACAGAAGTGTCATTAACATGTTTTTTTTTTTAAAAAAACGGACTTAGTTTTTCTCCCTCAATGTTTGTGTTTTTCTTTCCCTTATACTGCATTGTCCTCTGTCTCCCCTTCTTTTTACACCGTATGTGTCTCTCATTGTACAATTTTGTCTCTGTGCTGGTAGAGAACATTACTTCAGTAAAGTGAGAAGTAGGCCAGACTGTGTCTCAGCTCCACTGGGAGCAGAGCCAAGGGAAACTCAGCAGCTCAGTGCATGAGGAGTTATTGGGGTTAAAACAACTCTCTAGCCTCATCTCAAGTTTGACTGAGCTAGATAAAGATGTCAGATACCCAAGAGTGCGATGAGTGAGCTATATAGCCTGATTAGTTGGAAAACTAATGAATTAAGGGTTAAAGTGGATCGATGTGTGAGCGAACTTGTCACATCAAATGATAATGGCATTATTTTCATCTTACAGATGCTCCCTGCTGAGGCAAGACAGAATATCCTCATAACATAACCAGAGAGCATTGCAAGTAATCCCTCCAACGGGAGTCATTTTAGTACTAAAGATCTCCCAGGGTGCATGAAAAGAGAGCAGAAACAAATGGAGGCTAAGGCTGAGGAGGCTCCTGCCAACAGTAGCAGCAAAACACTTCATTTATTCAGGGTGAATGTAAGTTGGGAGTCTTGCAAAGTGTCCAAAACACTGCAGTGAGGTGCGCTAGAAGAGGTTGGCAACCCTTGTGACTTGAAGTACAGTTGCATTAATATTCCTTCCAGTTTAGTTCAAATGCACGTGGAGGAATCAACATCTATATTCATCTTTTTGCTTTATATCACAGTTCAGTTTCTGAAAAGTTAGACTGACCTAATGTGACCTAAATGTACTCGAGCAGCCGACATCTCGGTACCATTTTACTAAATAAATCAATTATTAAGGATGAAGTTTATGTGATATAAAGCCAAAGAGAAGCTGCTGGTTTGTGGTAAACCAGTCATAAAGTATTAAGAGTGTCTTAATGTAGGGAGACCTCAATTCAGTCGCAAAACATCAGAGCCTAAACTACACTAATGTTGTTGCATGGAACAATGTAATCCTGGATGTGCAAGTCATGGTACGAATGCAACTTTTGAAGATATCTCATTATTTGGCTGCTTTATCAGCCCCCCAAAAACTGATGTATTGGGACTCAGAAATGTCAATGTAGGGCGTGACAATCACTTGTTTTACCCATAGTCTGTAGTAATAATGGATGTAGCTACCATGACATGACCCATTGGTGTGTGGACTGCTGTTTTGAAGCCTCAAGTTCAGCATCTGAACATCTGGAGCCAGAGGTTGGTCATATTTGGACTAGAAGGTGGAGCTGTGTAGGAGTGAGGGGTGGATCTGTCTTATAGACTGTAATGACTCCAGACAGCCTGTCACTCAAAGCATCCATACCCTTGGTTATGTGAGATTTTAGGCCTTAATAAAACGTAAACAGATGTGCAGTTGTCATGAATGTTGAAATCAGCTTTCGAGTCCAAAACCGTTTTTGTTCCAGGCTGTAAACATGTTTATGTCTGCAGTAAAGTTGAGCATTTTAGCATGGGAGTTTATGGGGATTGACTGTCTTTTGGAATCAGCCTCAAGTGGTTGTTCGATGAAGTGAAGTTTTTTGCACTTCACGTTGGCTGAATTTTTCAGCCTCTGAGGTTTCAGCTTGGTTTAACCATGTACTGTGTCATAAAGAGGAACTGCCCAATGCCTAGCCAGGCTCGCCCACAGAGCTGGACCCCTGAAAAGGTTCAGTTCACAGACCTTCCCCAATTCAACACGAGCTTGTGTTCTCTCCTAGTTTAGATCAATACATTTCTCAGGTGATGTAGATGACTGCCTGCAGTTTTTTCCCTTGGCAATGGAGAAAGAAAAGGAAACAAAAAAGACATACCATTTCCTGGAGAGGTGAGATCTACATTTTACCAAAGAAACTAGAAATACAGTGGGTTTTTTTTGTCTTAATAAGTAATGGTGAACACTGTCGTTTAAAATAAAATGAATGCTATCATTTGTTCATATTTGTTTTTCCCCCTTTGTGGGCGGCCCTGCGCCAAGTTAAACATCGTCTTATCTCGTTTCTTTTCAGTCATGTTGTTGGCACCTGGTGTCGCTGTTCTGTTCACCTTTGTCCATCAGACAAATCTTGAAAGATGGCATGTTAGGTCCGACGTGTAATCAACAATATCCCTTTGCTAATTTGATTCCATGATCACAAACTGACCATCTCGAAAGGCAGAAATACTGCTTTATTCCATTTGTTTCTGGCATAAAGCAAAGTGAAGCTATCCCTCATTCAGTCAGGTCAGCTGTTCTCAGGCCATTAAATGGCTGTTATCATTGCATGTAATTGTCAAAAATATGGGTTAGATGCAGCCTGCTACACCTACTATTAGGTCAGAAAGCCATTATCAGGCCATGAAATTGCTGTTTATGTTTATTGTTAGGCAGCAATTACTCATGACAATAATAATTATGATGGAAGGAAAGGAGGAAGTCATGTGACGTGGTATTAGGAGCAAGAAAAGATGGGAGGTGGAGGTGCTGGATGGGTCAAACAAGCAATGTACTAGCCAGGAGAGCATCATTTGTGTTTTGTGCAAAACCAAGACTCAGTGTTGAATTATTTTTATCAGAGACGGTTGTTGTAACCCTCTGATACCTGACATCTGACATCTCTTGTGCTGTTTTCAGATGACTTTCACAAGAATTTGAACCTTTGAGCCCTGAAAAAAAAAAGGTTTGATTTCTTTCAAATTCATGGTAAAAAAAAAAGGCGGTGAGCAACTTGGTAAGAAATGTTCTACAAATTGCAAAAAAGTAGTAGATCTTAAAAAGCTAGAGAAACTATAATTATCATAATTACATATTTGATATTTTGTAAAAGCATTTTTAAATGTAATTTCCTTATTGTTTTATCAACTTTCTTATTCTTTTGCTGATTTTCAGGTACTTGTACTTTTTAGTAATTTCTTCCTCCTAATTTGCTCATTACCTTCTTCCAATGTTTTTGAAATAAATCAAGTCAATTTGCTCAAGTTTCAAAGGGTTAACTAACATACTGTAATATCTTTTTGTAAACCTCTAAACAAAAGATAAAGTAAAACCTTACTAAATGGCGACCATCTCACAATGTTGGATAAGCAAACAACCATTTGATGGGCTGATAACGGCCTTTGTACCTAACCGTAGGTGTGGCAGTCTCCTTCTAGCTGATATCTTTGGTAATGGCCATTTAATTGACTGATAACATCCAAACTGAGTACTTTGTAACAGTTTGCTTGAACTGCTCGCGCTTCGTAATCATCAGCAAAGTGAAACGCCGGCCTTTTAGATTTTATTTAAATAACTGTTACTAATAAAGCTAGACATTATTTCAAGACATGACAGCAAAAATTGGGGAAAAGACAAAATATAAACTGAATTTCTTTGAGAAGTGTAAATTTCCCAACTTTATCATAGATTTATCATGTGGGTCTAGCCGCTTTGGTGGCAAACACTGGCTTAACTGTTTGTTAGCAGCTGCAATGTGTTCAGCCTTAATCGATTTTGAGGAAGCAGTTTCTCCGTGAGGCAGGTTTAATTACAGATTTTATAGACTGTTGTGTAAACTCATCCAGCACCATACTGAAATGAGATCTAGTTGTATGCATGATTTTTTAAAATGAAATTCTATTCATTTAACACACATTGTGGTTAAAAAGACTACAAACATCTAAAAAGAAAACTGTACTTTAAGGCCAATATTTGAATGCACCTGTGTATCTGAGCACATGAGAAGCTGAGCAGGTTAAGCTTTTGCACATGCTGTACTGTCTCTATTTGTTTCTCTCCCTAACACACACACACGAGCTGCCACGCTCCTCTCTCCACACGCTCAGCTGGTTGATAAACACATTGGCAGGACTGACGCCAACCCTCTCTCGCTCAGCGACAGAAGGTTATAATATGTTTAATGGCTTTCATTTTACTTTGTTCCCGTTAGCTGAATTGTGATGCTGACCTCCTAGTGGGCGCTCAGGTTGTGGAGAAATTGCATTCTGTACCTGAGGTTTTATGATTGACACAGAGGAGTAGTAGCTTTTAGGCATGCATATAAAAGACGGAGACACAAAAGAGGGATAAAAAAAAACCACTTATATTCAGGGGTCTTAATTTAATAGAACATTTTCAACCCTTTTCCTCCAGTCTACATTTCATTAAGCTGGACTCACACCTGACAATGTTCACATTAAAAAACACATTAAAATCTAATTTATTTTCTTGTCTGAGACACTTTATTAGATAAGCTGTCTGCCGGCCCTACGTGTGTGATTATCTTTAACAGTCCGGTTGTGAGAGTTCCAATCGCAGCTGTCACATGTGGATGCGTGCATCCACGCTTAAGTGTAATTCTATTATTCTGTTAGTGCAGTGAAGTGACAGCACGGAAAATGGATTCTTTCAGGGTAGGGATGCTTTGTAATAAAACTTATTACAATGCTTTTGAAAAATCCATCATAAGACAAGAAAGAGCTTCCTAGAATCGACTGCACCAACACGTACAGAAATATTCTTTTATTATTAAAAGCTAAGTCACATGTCAGCATAATGTCCTCCTTGCAGTGCACGACCGTTCTTCTACAAATCCACGACTGGCTGGTTAGCATCAGGTGTGGAGCACAACTGTTTCTGTTAAAAAAAAAAGGAAAAAAAAAGTAAAGTTTTGCTTCCAGCGATTTAACAGGACAACTTGTCGTCTAATCGGAAACTATTTATAAGCAAACACTGATTCAGTTATTGTCCTATTAAGGGTAGTAATGGTCACTTCAGTGGAACTGTTAGTCATTTTTCTAGAAGAAAACATACATTTAGTTTTATCAGTGTTTAGAAGTAATTTAAGATAATAAAAATGATGGTGATTCTCTCTTGGATGTAATTTATGCACACCTTTACTTAAGCATCTCGAATCTAGGGAAGTGCTCCTGGTGTTATGAAACAATTCACCCTATTTTCAGAATTTTCAGAGATATCAAACATGTTAGGAACAAAAACTGACGGCAATAACCTGTAATACAGCATCTAACTACTCAGTGATAAAAATGTTGCCAAGGATTTATGCTAAACCTAATGGAATGAGCGGGGAAATACGATTTTATGATTTTTCTGTGATTCAAAATGTTTTTTTGCTTGTCAAAGGTGACATCATGAATAGCCTGAAAGTTAGGTTTGTAATGATTAATGCCATTTATTTATCGAAGCTTGCCAAGTCAGGCCCTTTTAACAAAACTGAATTCGAAGCGAGCCCCTAAAGAAATGGCTCTGCAGAAAGTAATAGAAAAAGGGGCATGCAATCTGACAGTTTTCCAAATTTTCTTTAGCAAATAAAAAAGTCAGGGCTTATAAAGAGCTTGTGAGTGAGGCTAAGAACTCCCGAAATCTTCCTGTACACATCCTAAAGTGTCTGAATAAGAACTGCTCAAACATTAAGATCTCAGTGCTGAGAAAACTGCACACACCTTGAATTGAACAGTCAGTTATCTTTAGAATAATACCATATATTTTCAGTCAACATTTTTATGTACTTTTATCAATTTGGCAGTGAGATTATTTTGTTAAGGGTCATAAAAACAGAGTATTCCCCTCCTCTCCTCTCTCCTCTCTTCCTGTCAGTGTACCAGTATCTCTTGGAGCCGCTGCACATCAGCATCCTGCCTCACTCTGCATCGTGACCACCAAAGTGAGTCAGCACAGCAGGGAGATAGTGGGGTTATACTGCATGTGTGGATTTTATTTATTCATCTCATTTCTGAGGATGTCCTCACAATGACATTGCAGCTGTTTAGACAAGTGGTACTTCAGGTAGAGATGAAAAAGTTTGAAGATTTTGGACAACATATTCGCTAAAAAACGGGATCTTAGGGAATATTTAGGTGAATTACAGTTGGACTGAAACTTGATTTATGACGAGGATTGAAAACAAGATAAAGAAAATGGTGTGATAGAAGAAACTGAGGGAGAGCAAGAAGAATTGAATGAAAGGAAAATATGGGAGGAGGGAGTTTTTGTGGACTTCTTTGGCGAAATATCACAACACAACTGCCTGAAAACATTGTACGTTTCTATAAACCATGTTTGTATTACATTTATGCATTACATTATATTGTGTATTAGCTATGGTGAAGCTGTGGTTATGTTTAGCACAAAAAACAGTTGTAGTTAAGAAATTGTCACGTTGCTTAAAATCCTTATGTTTAGTGGTACAAAAGCTGCTGGAAAAGCAAGGATGCAACTGTGAAAAACATGCAAGTTCGGTGGCTCAAACACCACTGTGAAAAGTGGTGATGTGCAGCTAAAAACACCTGGGTTCAGTAAGAGAACACGCAAATGCCACTGGGAAATGCACTGATGTGCTCCTAAAAATATCCAGTTTCGGTTCCACAGACACCACTGGGAAAGACCCTGATGTGTTGGTTACAATCACCCAGGTTTGGTGCCACAAATTCTGTTGAGAAACATTGTGATGTGCTGCTAAAAATACCAAAATGTAGTTGAAAAAAAACAACAACAACAAAAAAACACCCAGGTACACTGCTAGAAATAACTCTGGGAAATGCCCTAATGTGTTGGTAAAAATCATCCGTGCCACAGATGCTGCTGGGAAATGCTGCAAAGTAAAAAAACATTGTTTGGTACAACAAATGCCACTGGCAAAGTTTGAGATGTACTGCTAAAAACACCCAGGTTTCCACAAACGCCGCATGGAAACATTGTGATGTGTTGATAAAAAATCACCCAAGTTTGGTGCCATAAACATAAGTGGAAATGAAGTTAAGGGTTGTGAAAAAAAAACAACCAAGGTTGTTGTTTGTTGGTCTAAAACAGTGTTCTGCAGCGTGTCACACCGTCCACGATCCCCTCCACCTCCCAAAGATAAAATCAGCTCATAAACTACGTCACTTTAGAAACGTTTATGCTACATATGAAACATACAGATGTAACGTATCATTGATTTGCATAAATATACAATGCAAACATTTTCCTCTGACTGGGCTGATCAGTAATATCATGCCATAGTGCCAAAGTAACAAAAGTAGAAAAGGAGCCTTAGAGAGTAGCTGAGCGACAACAAAAACACCTGAAAAGGGTGATGATGAATCAGAAAGTGGGATCCAGATAAATCTGTCAGGGTGGGTAGACATTTCCCCACATGGCATCCCCCCCAATTCAGAAAAAAAGAAGATGGAGGAGGTGTTTACACAATCCAGATTAGTATAGATTTTATAGATCTCTGCTTCTTTGCCTCCTCTATCAGTAGAGCCCATTAAGATGTAGACATCAAGCCATCCATCAAAGCAGAAGTTTCCTGCTCTATCAGGCTGATCTATTATGGCGTGACGCTTGTTCAATTATATGAACCCATCTGTCTCTTTATGTATCTCCCTCTCTTTCCATTTCAATCTGCTTCCTCCTTGTTTGTTTGTTTTTTTCTCTTTACAGCTCCATCACTCTCGCTCTCTCTTTCCCCAACAAATCATATACACACACAGAGGAGTCTACAATTTCCTTAATTCACCTCCTGTGTAATCCTTTCTTTATCTTCTCTCGCTGTAAGCCTTCAGCAAACTGCTGCTGCTTTATGGTGAATCTGCTCATTTGCTGCTTCAGTTCAAAAACATCCTCCTAATCTTTGCATTGTTAACGCCGCCGGAGACGTAATGCTCATGTGTCCGTCCTTTGTTGAAGTTCCTGTTTCGAAACAAAGATTTGTAAAACAAATCATGAGAAGCCTTTGTGAAGCTGAAGGTGAACCTCTTTCCCCTGAACCAAACATTTCAGTATTGTTTTTTCATTGCTGAGCTCTTAATTCTTCAGTGGCTTTGTTGATTAAACACTTAACTTTTATTCCTCTTCCTGAACGATCCCAACTGTAAGGGATAATTCAGTGTACAGCTGGGTAGCACCGACTGGAACAGGGTTTATTTGCAGGGAAAAAATGCAGAGGCTTGGTTGGATTTGAAGGATGCCAAAATCCAGATCATCTTCTCTTCAAAGTTTTGAGCACCTCACCCTGAGAGGCATTGATCCATGGGATTGGCCTGCGCTAGCCGGTGTTAATATTTCATAAGGTTGAAAGTGATGCAGGGATTCAGATGGTAAGACTGACAGACAAAGCTTACTGAAAGCGAGTGATCAATATCCATCAGGGACGAGCAGTAATCAGATGTGTTGGGTGGAGAAGGCCTGGCAACAGCCTAAAGAGAGCTGAGAGACGTGCAGCAGTGAAGACAGGCTGTCCATCAGCAGTGCGTAAGGAGGGGAAGCACCGCTAGAACTTTTGCTCTCTACACGTCATCCATCGAAAACCTGCGGGGCTAGAAAATTTGGCCAACATAAAAGTGCTGGAGACTGCAGTTCTTCAACTTGCCACTTGAGGCTGACTACAGAAATAGCTATATAGCCAATTCCCTCCCCCGTGACAACTTTACAGGGAGTGAATTTTTATTGTTTTATTACAGCCCAGTCTCACTCCAAAGCCGCGCATGGTGACGGTCGATCAGTGACCTTCCACGTCACCATGCGACGGTCTGAGTGTGAAATGAGAATGAGTTAATAGATTGGGCATGTGGCGAGGTGGATGGGTCCCACAAACAACCATTTTTCGTGCGGGAGTCTGGAGTCCCGTGTGTCTGAATGTGATTTTTCTACACCTTACCATGTGTCTCTGCTGCCTAAACATAACCATTTGTGACTTTGGTGCCTAACCCCAACCATCATCACAGACAGACTGTGTTGTTTATTAAGGATTAAAGTTATGCAAATTTAAGTGCATATTTAGTTATATATATAAAGGCTCAACTGCCAATGTCAAAAACAAGATGCTGTGGTAGTGGGCCAGTCACATATTGCATTAAATCAAGGAACACTTGCAATGTTGCGAGCGAGCTTGTGAGCAAAACTAGAGAAGTAGTCTTTTTTCCAGATTTGGCTACAAAAAGGATCACATACAGGTATTATTATTATGGTCGATACCTTAAATGTGTTGAATACTGATATGGAGTACTGATTGAGTACAACCCTACAGCTCAGTGGACATTTGATGTTCTTCTTGCTGAGAGAAGTTTGTGGATATTGCCTCTATTGTTGGTTATTAGTTGGCCCTCTCAGGAAAGATTGTGTGTGTGTGTGTGTGTGTGTGTGTGTGTGTGTGTGTGTGTGTGTGTGTGTGTGTGTGTGTGTGAGGCTGACTCAGCCAAACATGTCGAGCCTCTGGGTGCTTAGGGAGTATTAAAGTGTGTTGTTAGTGTTCAGACTTACACCACTAGTTTCCAGTGTGCTGTCACAAAAGCATAAAAACAAAGCCTTACTGTTAAATAATGAATTATGTATGGATATGAGGTCCTTTGAGTTTTATTTTTCTCCATGAAACACAAAGTTGATTAACTGGAGAGGAAAGTTATCAGGTGAGAAGAAGCGGCTGCTTGGAGCTTATGAGACTTAATTTTGTTTTGTTGTAGAAAAAGACGTGGTAGTTTCTCTGCTCCGGGAAGTTTTAACTCACATTTTGGTGCTTCGACCTGCTGGTCAAGTTTTACAACCCTGTTTTTGTAATCGGGCAGTAATCTCCCTTCATGCAGGCTCATGGTAATAAGCCCACCACAGTTTCTCTTTGAAAATCTTCTTTTATCAACACCAACAGGGTGAGACAATAAAACACCCAACTTCTCTCTCTGAGGGTCCAAGTCAGGATTCTCAGCTCTTATTGCTGCACATTATACTCTGTTATCGTTACACTTACAACCATCCCCTGTAAAACAAGAACAACAACAACAACAACAACAACAACAACAACAACAACAACAACAACAAAAAGAACAGGTAGGAACTAAAATTTCCCTGAAGCTAAGGGACATGCATCAGCAGTTCAGCTGTTATTATTATTATTATTATTATTATCATTATCATTATCATTATCATTATTATTATTATTATTACCATTGTTATTATTATTATTATTATTATTATTATTATTATTATTATTATTATTATTATTATTATTATTATTATTATTATTTAAAGGGATACTTTGCCAATTTTCAACCAGCTATTGTCATACCAATGTGGTTAATTGTAAATGTGTATAAATGAACTGTGGTAAACTTTGCTGTTAATAATAAATAAATAAAATAAAAATAAAATAATACAAAAAAGTGAAAAATCTCTAAAAAATAATAGTACACATATAAAATAAGTTTTCAATAAAAAACATTACCTTACATTTCATTTTCTAAAAGGAGAAGGGAGAAGCAAATGCATGTGTAGTCCCTGTTCTGTTCTAGAAAACAACATTATCACCATTAGCATGCTTTACATCCCCACCCCTTCGTCTTTGTTCCTCACAAAATTCTCTTCTGTTTTGGGAGCTTTTGCCTTTTTTTGAGATAGGACAGTAATAGCTTGACTTAAAGCTCGATCCCACGGCCGCTGTGGCGAGGACACAGCCTCTGTACATGGCCCAGCTCTATCAGCTGAGCTACAGGGCGCCCCGCAAAATTCTCTTTTTGAACACATTTTTAATCATAACACACACAACAGAACACATAAGGCAGCTGCAGTGTGCTGACTTTTTTTCTTGTTGATGTATCTCAGCTGTCCATTAGTGTGTGGATCACCAAAATGTATGTTAATGCCAGGTCATAATTTGGGACTGCTTATTCTGAGAGACCTCTCTACTAGAGGAAATGGTTTAGTGAGCTTCAGCCACCTCACGAGTGATGGCATTCGTGACTTCACAGGTACGACATTTTTATATCAGGAGAGACAAAGTATACTGGAGCACACTCACTAGAGGCAACAAACTTTATTTAAACGACTAATGATTCGAGATCAGATGTGTTTTGACTCTGAAGGCATCAAAACCTCAGTCTTTTAAATAAAGTTTGTTGCCTCTAGTCAGTGTACTCTGTACTACTGGACCTTATCTCTGAAGTCTCTTCTGATCAAAGCTCTCTACCAAACTTTGCTGTAAAGTTTCCCATCATCCACCTTACTGTAAACAACAACAAACAACCTACCATTTATTTTTAGCTCCCACCACCTTATTATCCAGCAAAGGTCGTCCTCATTACCTTTGTATCTTATCTTTTAGCCTCCCATGATGGATTCATCATGCATCTATTCCTTTAGCGAGGCGTGGTCGTGTGCTGCTCTTTAAAACCCTGCGAGGCATGACAGGACTCGTGAAAAGTGGACTGCCACAGCAATTCGTCTGGAGTATTTGCTCGGAGAGAATCAATAGCGAATAATGGGTGAATCCATCCAGCTTTGACCGCAGTTGACATGTACTCTTCACAAATAAAGTAATCCTATTGGTTTGTTACACCTTGCAACATGTCTTGCATGCGTGGAAAGGTCGCATGCATGTGTAGATGTAGTTGCTTATACTGGAGTGGAAATTGTGTGTGTGTGTGTGTGTGTGTGCGTGTGTGTGTGTACGTGTTTCAAGGCCGTTTCCCTTTGGCACTGATGGTAAATAGACCTGTCATTTCCTTTTAAGCACAGCCTGAATGTTTTGCTGTAATGAGACTGTCAGTTTCCCTTTTGCCCAGCAGAACTGCGCCCTCCCATTCTGCTCCGAGCCCCACAGGTCACCGCCAGAGAAAGATTGTGTAGACATCCTAATGAGAAGGTCTGTTTCATTGTAAGTGATACCATTTGGGAGCCGCAAGCTCGTGCCCACCCCCCCCGCCTCATTTTTAAAGCCTCATTTCAAAGCCACCTCCCTTGTCACACTCATTCTTCAGTCTCAGAGGAAGGCTGTTTTCAAGCCGAGAACAAATGCTGCTTGTCAGAGAGGCAGGGAGACAAATACGAAGTGCAGGGCAGGTCAAAAAGTAGGAAATTAGACATTTTATTGTGCAGGAGATGCGAGCGTTTGTGATAAACAATGTCATGTTGGCTAGGTGATGGCGACCACCTTAAAGAGCAGAGACATCTGAAGTAAATCATTTGCAGTTAGTTGCTCTTAGAAAAGATTTCTCCTTGTTTAATGAGGTGACTTGACATTTGCAGCATTGTGTACTTAAAGGGATAATTTGCCAATTTTCAACCAGCTTTGTGTCATAACAATGTGGGTAGTATGTGTACGTGAACTGTGGGTAACTTTTTCTTAATCTAACCATCTCTCCAGCACATTCTTATCCCAACCCGTCAAATATTGGCATTTAGTTTGTCTCAAAATTCATTTGGGAAGCGATCAGCGGGCTCCCTGATGGAAGTCTGGGGTTTATTGTTCTAGCTCCTTACAGTATGTCATTACCAGCAGCATTTCAAATGGATGACGTATCAAACCATTGCAAAAGCGGCCCTCTGGCAACCTGTAAGCATAACACGTGCGGTCCAGCCGTGTCATAAACTGACGCTGCTGCAAAAGGTGCCTTTATGTCAAATATAAACATGCATTCTGTCACTGAGTTGCTGATTTCTTGCCTAAAATGTTTTTAGAAGTATTTTTCAACTTACCGTCTAAATATAATATGATAGCATTTATTACCAGCCGGCTGCAGGTTTTCTATCTCTTGAGCAAAAGCGGATGCTGCAGTGCTTTTTCTGTTTGTTTTCTCTGGTCATGTAGCACCATTTTCAGAGGTATTTGTGTCTCTCTACTGACCAAAAAAAAGAGGCTATCTTTCCAGAAGTGACATACTTCTTTAAGTTCAAACTCCCACTAACACCTAAAAAACAATGCCGAAAGGAGAACTGCAAAAGTAGAAATATGCATGATACAGATGGTGTGCGTAACTCAGACTGTACTGAGTGCACATCAGTTGTCCTCATTTACTCTTCTAATCTAATCTCTAAAAATCTTTTATTGCCCCCCCTTGCTGTGATGTACTATGTTGTTTACATTTGTGGGTATAATCAATCACACCTGGGAAGATTTTGTTATGTTATTGCCAGTGCACACGCTAAAGAAGGACGTCTGGCCCGAAACATTCGTGTGGCAATGAAAGATGCTTCAGTTGGAGTGCTGTCCTATTTTGACCGTTTTTGATATCAGTTGATTGATTGATATCAATTGAGGATTCGGCACCCTTTTACCATTTATATTGGGTGTGAGCGTGTTGTTTTTGATTTCTACTTATTTACTCTTTCCACTAATTTATAGGTGCCACATAACAAATGTTTTGGGTGTCTGATAATACACAACATAACAATCCGCACATCGTACAGTCTGGTCTCCAGGCAGAGTCGCATCCAATCTGCCCACTGAAGGTAGAAAATAGCAGAAAGAAAGCTATTCATAATCTTTGACATTATTCAGTAATTTGCTTAAATTGCATCTGGTGGAAATGCACTTACATTCTGTCTCGTGGCTCAGAGAGAGCTCCAGAGAGCTGTTTAAATAATTGGAGCTCTTACTCCTACATGCAATAGAAACGCTTTGCTATGTCTTGGGCTGAAGACACACACACACACACACACACACACACACACACATTGCCCTGAGTCACGGCGAACCCGCTCTTTGAATTACAGTATGAGAAATTAAAGGAGGAATGAGTGCAAAAGCACGCGGGGATTCTAAAAACTCGTATATTTGCAGCTGTTTCACTATCAGTTTGTTTAAAATGAATCTCGTTCTGGCCTGACTTATAACTGTTTTCTTCAAGACTCGAAATGGCTTAATTTTTCTGTGTGCAAAGCAGCAACCCAGAAGAATGTGTGTGTACTGCAAGAATATGACGTTGATGTGTACCTGTTGGTTGCTTTGCCAGAGGGTTTTACACCTTCACTTCCACCTAACCTCGCTTGAGTGCCATTGACCTTAAGCACTTAACCTCAAGCTGCTCCAGGAGCAATGCATCGCAGGCAGCCCTGATCTCTGACCAGTTTGAAAAAAAATTGCGCTTGCTTAGGAGGCAGTCCATCACTTTGCCTGAATTGCCTTGTTAAGTATATTTTAATAATGTATTTCTATGTTTATTACATTTGGTGGAATTTCTGTGAAATGGGAGCTCAATAAGAATCATTCATCTTTTATTTCAGCATTCAATACCTGCTCTGCTAAAGAGGTATTACCATATTAGCTCCCCAGCTGATGAAATATCATCTCCAGTGCATTTCAAGGATCTCTCATCATATTTCCCCTCACAACTGTCAAATAATTGCTGATTTCATTCCTGTGAGTCAGTCACACACTGGGCTTGAATTTGTTTTTTTTAATTATTCGTCATACTGTACATTAATGAGCTGTTATTTTCACCAAGTTAAAGAGAGGCTGTGAGATTTGACAAATATTATTTAGTGGTTTTTAGAATGACATTAGTTGTTGCATTTATTTTAGCAGTGAGACGGAAAACACTTTCTGTCCTTCCTTCACTAAAGGTCCTGTATTTGAAGGATTAAATAGGAGTGGACAACACCACATATTTTAGTAGCCGTAGGTTATTCTGATAGTTGGTGTAGGTATTTCTGATAGGTGCCTTGGCTCATTCTGTCAGCTACAAATACCTATCTGAATGTAGCTCTTCCTTCATAGATGTAGTTAAATGAGACGTCATTCTGTCAGGTGGTGTAGGTCATTCTTTCAGTTACAAATTTCTACCAGAGTGGACCGCTTCCTGTATAGATGTTGTTAAATATGGCGTAGGTCATTCTTTCAGACAGTAGGCCATTCTGTCAGGTACAAAAAAATCATGAGAATGGACGACTTCCTGTATAAATGTAGATATATGTCACGTAAGTCATTCTGATTGGTTTATTAGGTCATTGTGTCAGGCACAAATATCTATCAGAGTGGACTGTTTCCTGTATAAAAAGAAAGAAATGATACATAAGTCTGAACTTAAGCACCATCATAGCAGTCATACTGAAAAATGTAGGGGGCGCTTACCAAAAAGAGAAATTGGAAATTGACTGTATTGCTGAATAGAGGCAGAGAAGGGATTGAATGATTTTTTCTTTGAGTCTTCATTATTATGAGCCTTCCATATTTGCCTACTTTTAGTGGTGTTGACGAATATTGCATCAAAGCGTTTATTTTTAAATTGTTGAATTAAACTAAAAATGTAGTATTTCATTCCTTTTTCTCTGACAGCATAATCACGCTACTGCAGCAAAAGGCTGTGAGTCTGGCTTTTTTTTTTTTTTTGCAAAGCCATTGATGGTTATTGACAAGGCAGGTTGGGTTTATGAGAAACAATTTATTCTGTTTATAAATTCAGAGGCTTTGTCATTAATTTTATAGAGGCTCCACAGATGGCTTCCACAGCCGTCAGTCCTTTCAAACCAAAGCAATTATGTCAGATTGTGGATGTGCTGGAGACGATGTGAAAAGTTGTCTGTGTGTCACCGGGCCATTAACAACAACAATCAATCAAGACCTTGAAGACTTCTGGCTGCTGTCAGTGCAGTGAGAAACAGGTGGCCGTTCACTGGAAGGCTTAATTAAAGTGGAGATAGATACAATTTCCAGTGCCCAATAATGACCATCATCTTAACGGTGTGGTTTGATAGAGTTGTTGATCAATGAAAGTGACAGGAAATGCCAGAGATCATAACTCATCTATGGAAGCAGAAAAGCCTTTTTTGTTGACTAAATGAGCAACTGACACAAAATTGTTATATTTATCATGGTAATATACTGTCTTTATAACACATATTTGTGATATTGTAAATCGCTAATTGACAGTCTCAGAAACAAGTGATACATATGAGAAACACTGAATCTTACAGATACCCAACTTTGTGTGTGTGTGTGTGTGTGTGTTATAAATCTGTTCACTTCCAGTCTAAGAAAAGTATCTCTCTGCTAGAGTGTCTTACTTTTCTTTAATAGAAGCAAATAATTGAGCACAATTATCCGAGAATGACAGAGCACCTTTTTTAAAGCAGCTATTCGTGGACATCGCCTGGTCATTAATGGCTAAAACCCTGACAATGGAGCCTCTGACAGACTATTTCAGCACATCTGCAATCAGACATCATTGCCTGGCTCTGGGGAAAAAAATGACTGCCATGATTTAGCATACACTTCCCCTTTGGTGTGTTTTATCTCAATTAAGCTGCTGCCTGTTGTGATGGAGATGGAGTGGCCCCCTCTTATTTCTTTTATTTTTCTTCACTAAGAAGCCAGCTGTAATTGGTAGGTTGAGATTTTGACAAGGAAACAAAAAGGCAAAAATTCTCAGTCTGCCATCACAGTCAGTCGGCCGTGAAGCAGCCACGGATTGAAAGTGGTTCTTGAAAAACTCAATTTGACTTCAATCTGCACGCACACACACACACACACACACACACACACACACACACACACACACACACACACACACACACACACACACAGGCAGGGAATTATAACAGGCATAAATGAAAGAAAAAAGGATGTGAGACGATAGGTCACTCTTATTTGACTGCTCTTCACAGCAAAGTTTTAGATTCTTGAAATGTGAGAAAGTCTTTGGTTTGTATAATTGGAAATGGTTACATTGCTATACAGTAATAATAACTGTGTTCACACTGGCCTGACATAATTTAAATGACTGTCTCCTCACATGCTAATTGGCACACTGTAAGTCAAAAGAATGGTGGCTCAAGAGCTCAATGCACTGCAACAAAAGAAAACTCTCCAATTTGACAACACACAAATACATCAATATGAGGACTCATGCATAGCATTTAGAAAAAAAATGTTTTTATGTGTCTTAAAAAGACAGTGGTTAACAAGTGGCTAAATAAGACTACAGAACATCATCACCCTGAGCATGGCTTTACAACCTCATAGTGGTGGCAATGTTACTGTGGTGTAGTTTGTCATAACCTAAGGATATCTTTATACTCCTGTCAGTTACATTTATGCTTCAAAAATCCTGAAAGTGTTGTTTATTTGTGAATTTTATCTTGCTGGACAAATTGTATAAGTAATGTAAACTTGTGTTTATATTCTGTGATAATCCAATGGAAAAATCCCACAAGCTTCAGGGTTTGCCTGCAGATAAACATTATCCCTGGGGCATGCCATAGTGGCTTTAACTCGGCCAACATAAATCCAGAGTGCTGGGTGTCCCAGCAGGCTGGTGGCCAGCCCGCACTAGCTCTGCGGGCAAGTTCCCGCTTGCCTTATAGAATTGAAATTGCACCGATTGTTATGAATTTTCAAAAAAATCCATATAGAAAGATTTATAATCTGCCTTGTTTGGAGCTAGCGATGTCCTGTCAACTGTTTTACAGATGTCTCTTTTATAATGGTGGTCTATGTGGAAAAATGCTTTCTAGGGGATTATATCAATGCAATACTGCGAGTTGCTACTGGGAAAAATTTGTTGCAGGGGAGCTTCCCTGGGGGCCAGGGGCAGACATTCCCAGTCCAGACTGTGAATGTCATATATTGCACCTTTAACTTTCTCCCTCACATCTGTGAAATGCTTCCTGGCATAACTTGAGATCAAATTACAGAGCATCTCAGCATCCCTGCTGAGTATGTGGAGAGTTGTAATGTGCAAACATAATTATCTTCCTGCCATTGGGTTATGTATGCAATCATGGTATGTATCTATAACTCCTCTCCCTTCTGGGTCTATTGATGTGTCAGTCCTCTAATGGCCACAATCACCCCTGTTTAATTGCTTCTTGTATGCATGCAAGCTGCTGTAGTTCTAGCTATATGAATAGCAAGCCCCACCAAACCCACAGTGTGTGTGTGTGTGTGTGTGTGTGTGTGTGTTTATGTGATTACTAATCAGTGGAGACAGGGGCCATTTTTCAAATGAGCTGCTTCATCTGTGGCGTGGACAGCAGTCTAATTAACCCAGAGGACCAAACAACACCTTCAGACTTTATGGCCTTGTGATCTATCGTTCTTCACTGCGCACCACTGTGGCTGTTACATTTGCTTACTAATCAGCGCTCTGGTGAAATAGTTTTAAGCACACCACAAACTTTCATCAACATGTTTATATTGAAATGACTTGATCTTGTCATTGATTTTACATCCTAAGCTTTGGGCCAATAAAACACGAACATATTGGCATGACATTTGGACACTCATGGTTCTCAACCAATTAATAGTTTTGCTAATCCCAAACGATTTCTCTAGTGCTGCCAAATATAAAATCTGAAGGTCAGATTGTTCTGTGCTTGTAATACTACACACTGTATGAACCAGGGTGTGACTTTTGATACTGACAATGAGCCTTTCTCAATTAATTTTTGTCAATCAACACACGCTGATTTTGCAAGACATCCCACACGGACCCTCTGGATAAAGATGGAGATAGCAGTCTATCTATCTATCTATCTATCTATCTATCTATCTATCTATCTATCTATCTATCTATCTGTCTATCTATCTATCTATCATAATCTACATACAGTATAAAAAAACTCCAGGACTCAAGTTTTCTTTGCTATATATGTGAGAGCCATTCAGAAAGATTTAGAAGGCAACAGCGAGGTTGATGAGTGTGAAACAGGTACCTGATTGTGAAGAACACGATGGATGGGCGACAGCACAATTGTGTCAGCGTCAGATCCCCCGACAGCTTCAGTGTTAGGTGAGGGAGAGTCCGGTGTGCCTCAGACAGCTTGACAGCGGATGTGACACAAAAGGTCAAAAGCTCCAAGAGTTTCTTGACACAATAGTCTGTGTCCAGTGTGATAGAGTGGTTTGTTAATTTTTGTGATGTGTTTGATAAGATAAGTATCCTTACTGTAAAAGATATTAAATTTGCCTGCTCTGTGCTGCAGAAAAGGTGCCCAGTCGGGGTTCACTGCAGGGGGGCTTACATGTTTGTTTGATGGTGTCAGTCTTACACTAATTCTGTGCACTATACTCCAGCATAGTAAACCAAATAGGGTTTCAAATTCCTACCCTACCTTTGTTATGCAACATAAAAAATATTAAAGTAGACAATTTTTGCATTTTTGCAAGGGGGGGGTCGAGCAAATTCGAAACAAAAGAAATAGTCAAAAAATTGCTTTTAAGCATGCGCAGCAGTGATGCATTTTTGGCCCTGTCCTGTCCGCCATGAATAATATTGTCTTTTCAATGCATAATTGATAAATACACCTTTAGAAGACCATGTATTCTCAGCCAATCTACCCTGTATAAAGCTGTGACTTGAAATCCACATAACAGTTGGAAAACTGCCAAAAACACAGACAGTTGTTTTGATCTATAATTCCTGCAATTTTTGTCCTAACCACTACCTTCGATTTAAGACGAAGACATAATGGAAAGGGACAGAGTGCAAAAGATTGAGTTTGTTTTTCTCAACCTAATTCAGGAAAGGACAAAGCTTCTAGAAAGGGGTGAGAGATAAGCTTGGCCAAAAAGCAAATATTGACTCCTCACAATTCAGTACAGCAACAGCCTTGACAGCAAATCTATGAGTGTCTCTAACTCAAAGTCTGTTTTTGTAGCCTGACAGGCTTTTCTCTGCTCACTCTCTGTCCATTGTATCAGTTGGGGGAATGAACCATTGTAAATAAAGACAAACCAAGGGGCAAATTCAGCTTTGGTGTGTCAGTGAATATTTTTGATCTGCAAAGGATTTACACAAGCTCACCATGTGACACATTTTCACCCGGTGTAGCATTTGACTACATTATGCTGAAATGTTTGGGATTTCTGGATGGCTGGCAGCAGAAATGAACGACTTTGACTCTTGTATTTGATCCATACAAGCTGTGCTGCAACACGCCGCTTTCCATGCGAGGCGCTTTAATGGCTTCAAACAAGCTGTACCGGCAGTGCTCTCAGCAGAGTGTGATTTCGTGTTGATGTCGTTGCCCCGTATGTAGTTTATCGCCTCGTTAACAGGGCCAAAGGTTTAGTTTTCTGACATTAGCTGAATCACAATGGCCTTTAACAGTCCTGAGAAGTGACTAGAGGTCTCCCACTGCTCCACTTTATCACTTTGACACTTCTAAATATCTTCACAGACTAATGGGCCCCCTACGCAGCGGCCAAAGCATGGTTGAGAGGCTGTATGTGTTGTGTGCATGCATGTTTAGGAATATCTTGCCTTTTAGTTGTCCATATTGTCAGGGAATCCTTTGAAACAAAACTGAGATGACTGAAACCTTTGCTGCAGAAGAGAAGCTAAATGCATGTGTGTGCCCATACAGTATGCATGCTTCCTCTCATGCATGTGAGTCTTTGCACGCAAGAGTCAATTATTGATATTTTGAGTGAAATTACTCTTCTGTCTACTAAAATGTGTTCAATATTCCATCTAATCCTTGATCCTGGGAGGTGAAGTGAACACGTTTTTTTTTTTTTTTGCTGCTTTTTGGCAACATTTGTGTTTCTTCTTTTTTTCCTGTTTCACCTCCGCTGGTCGCACTCCAAGGGTGTCAAAATACACAGCTTGGGCAGCATCTCCAGCATCATTATAGTGACACCTGAGGCACTGTTTAGTGTCTCAGACACACCAGGCTTTCCACCAACTCCAATGTAAACCCATCTGTGTCATTATTAGGGTTCATTTATGCTCAGCATTAAATGAGGACCCGGGTGGAGCCTTTGTCTGTATTATGCGTCTGTTTGTTTTGTGTTTTTGCAAATAGTCTGAAAGCTTACGGATAGAGACAAAAAGAAGCAGTACCACCAGAAATCGTGGGGGCAGTGTAGCATAGTTCAAGCCTACAACCATAGGAGATGACGAATACATATTAAAAATGGCAGAATGAAATGACTTGGATATATAGTGACAAGAAGGGGGGTTGGGCAACTTTCAGGTTTTTTTTTAATCTTGTGTGTGTGTTCCTTTGTCACACTTTTTCCAGTCTCTTAATTACTGTTTTGGTTGGTTCTTCAACACAGCGCAGGCGGAGCTCTCCACATGAGTTCTTCTTTTGAGGAGTTTGAGTCACGGGCTGGATAATTGATCAGTCGATCTGCTCAGATCAGATTGATGGATGAGAGGAGCAGCTGCTGCAAAGGGAATGAAAGCAATCTTTAAAACCCAGCAGAGTGAACGGTTAAGGTTCTCTTTCGCTGTACTCACCAAGCGCTGTCTCTGCCCAGAGTATGCTTTGCACTCTGACAGTCCCTGGGCTCCAAAAAGAGAAAATGTATATGTTGTGACAGATATTTTGATCCTGGTGGCCTGCCACAAATACATGTTGTATGGGAAACCCTGCTTTATAGCAACATAAAGGGCAAAAGAAGTATGAGCCGGCAATGGTTACAATGTTTGAAATGCACACATCTATTTTCATATGTAATGGGAGTATAAATTGGCCTTTAGATGCTCAGATGTAGATTAAAGAGAGTGGAAGTACTGTCAGGATGGATGGTCCAATAAACACTGGACTTTGACCCAGGAGAAGAATGTTTGAGAAAAACTATCAATGGCATCATTTGTGGCATTTGTGCCACTTCTGCTCATTTGTGTTATTTTGGCGACAGCAACAATCTTTTTTTCAAACAACCAAGTAGTTTTGTTGCCTAATCCTTAGTGTCAATCTGTTCTGTGTCAGGATACAACGCAAAAAGCTGCTTCTGAACAAGCGCCAAAATGTGACAAGTAAGGATGAGATCACATCAGCCCGTTTTACAGAGAGATCTCTTTAAAGGGTCCCTGTGAGTTTCTTTCTTTACGCTGCCTTTGCATTTTTACACAGATTCAAAAACAAAGGGGGCATCATGCCTTTCCAGTTTGTGATTTCAGACAGCATACTGGCATTGTGGAAGCAAAGGAGGCGTGATGGCCATGACATGTAACACAACAGCGTCAGCCTCTAGTGTGACATATGACATATACGTTGGCAGTGCTTTATAAACAATAACAAAGGCATTAAATGGCAATAACATTCATTTTCCACCCATGTTACATGGCGGCTGATTTGTCCTTTGCTTGGAAGGTAAGGAGCTGCTGGACCTCATTATTTTCCTAATTTCTGGACGTGTTCAGCTGCTCTCAGCTACTTTTTAAATCTTCTGTGGTGGGTTGCATGCATAACACATTGCCAAACTGTCAGACCTGTGCCACCCATGGTCCCGTCCTGTCAGCTGTCCCGTATATGCAGTAGCCGTTTTGGTGCTGTTAAAGCCCCCCCCCCCTCCGTGATTACACCTTTTATAGAGAGAAACAAGGTGTAACAATGACGTGACGTTCTCTCCTTGAAGATGCTGTGTGAAGTGGCTATTGTCCTTCCCCCAGATTGGTTTCAAGTCTAGTACATTTTCATTCATGCCTTTACTTTATTTTGACACTGTCATGCTGTCAGCATGTGCTTCATGCAGCAACAAATGGACAATGTGTGCGTATGTCTTTGTCAGAAAGATGGAGAATGTGTGTGTGTGCATGTTATCTCCCCCTCGGCTGCCCTAAGGAATAACTGTCCAGAGCGCTCCTTGCGCTTGGTAATGGCATGCTGCTATCTCCCTCCACGCTGCGCTGAAAAGAAATGACTTTCCAACACTGTGGCTTTCCTTGACTGCTCAAGCTGGATTCAGCTGCAATGAATGGAGCCTCATCTTCTGTACTTGACATTCCAGCCAATCTCTATTTTCATTAAAAGTAACTTTTTTAAAACATTGCTGCTTTTTTTGATAGTCTACAGCAGTAGATGCAGGAAACGTGGGAGCGCAAAAGAAAATGCAAAAGGTAGTTCACAATGCACAAACCTCAGCCTCTCTGTAAATAAGTAAATGTTATTTTGCAGCCTTTCTACCATATCCTCCCTAAATTCACCAGCTCTTTATGCAATGACTTTCCAAATGTGATGAGTGGGGTAGAGGCGGTTTTCCAGTTCAGTTTGAGTACAGTGTAATGAGCACATTATCGCTTCACCACAGTTAATTCCAGCATAACTTGTTTATGAGTGGCCAGGGGCTTGACTGGCCCTCGGTGAAGCCGAGCTGAAGTGATACTGCAGTCTGAACTGCTGCTTCGTTGCTACCAGAGAGGTTTCCAAAATGGCAGTGTCCTCATGTCTGGTGCTTTGAAATGAACCATCGTGATAAGCTCTTTCTCTCCTGATATACACTTCCTGTCTGGCTATGCTGCACATCGCCAAGCCCCACTCACTTGTTCATTTAGTGCTCTCTCTGCTATTGCTTCTGCAGAGTGTTTTCTCCGTCACTCTTTGTCAAAGCACTTGTGTGCTCTCCTGCCCGAGGGCTCTCAAGGATGGCAAAAAAGCAGTGGCAGCTCAGGACCCCGTAATCTCCACAGTGGCAAAATCAATGGGCATATTCATCTCTTGGGTCTGACAAAAAGAAGGATATGGCTCTGCTACGGGGCTGGGATGAATCGTCCTGTACTGGACCCCGGGAGGATACAGAGGGCTGGAGGAGCGATGTCTGGCTGCTCCTCTATCTATCAGGCCAGCTGCTCCCAGGGGGCCATCACAGCAATCGATGGCACTCCTCGATGCACGGCTGAAATATGGGTGTTTCTCCACAGCGCTGGAGGAAACCTGTGCTGTTTTTGTTGCACCTTGAATACCAATAAAACGATTCCCTCTTGGTTCATTTGTCCCAAGCTTTCTGTCATTCTTGGCAGATAAAGCTGTCTACTTTCCGCTTTAGTTAACAGCACCTTTCTTTCACTTTGCAACAAATCATCAGTATTTCATGCCAGATGAGTGTTTTATGGCATCACTCTGTTTATGTTTTGAGTAAACACACCACCGGTCTTAGAAATAGGCAGCACTGGACCATCTTGGTTGAAAAGAATGGAGCTGCTGAAGTGCTGAGCCAGTAGATCCTGAGCTGACAGTAACATTGATAAACTGTTACTCGACCTGTGGCCCAGAGGAATCCCAGCTTTTGCTTGGGAGTATCTGGGTGACTTGGAGAGAACCTCCAGAGATAACAGAGCTGCGGGGTAGGATGCAGAAGTGCCATTTTAGGTTATATAGATGGAAGATATTTATGGGGCTGATAAATGGAGCAATATTAATACCAATGGCCCTTAAAGGGAAAGGTTAAAGAATCATGCATGCATGTAATTTGGACATTTTCTCAGCATTGCATTTAATGTACTGGTCTATGGTCTCATTCTCATAAAAAGTGCTATACATAATTTAAGACAGTTTAGGAAGTGTGTATCAAGTTAAGCTTAAATTTGGTTGGTAATTTGTTCTTTTTAGCCATGTTAACAGTGACACTCCAAGGGTGGCTCTGGATGAATAGAGTGCCTCAGGGATAACATTTTACGAAAGGCTGATGTGGAAGTTAGCATCGCCCTGGTTTCCTCATCAAAAAGCCTATTGGATTTTTCCACTGGATTTTGGATTGTTGTAGGAAATAATCTATGTGGCAAACAAATGTTTTTTAAGCCTAAATGAAATTGCAAGGAGTAAATAGATAATATAAGGCAATAAGCGAACTACAATGCGGTTGCGTTGCAGCCACGGGTGTAAACTCCTGTTTAACACGGTTCGGCGTGATGATTCTCTGTAGTCTCCTTTAGCCACTTGTTAGCAACGGCCTTTTTTTAAAACACATAATAGCTTCAAAATTCACGATTGGGGTATTTCCTGACATACTTTATGTTCTAGAACAAAATGTCAAAGTCTCTTAAGCTTGAGTTAATCACAGGTCTTATTTAAGGCTTACCAAAGACCCATTTAAAAAACCTATTGACTTTAAGACAAAGGAACCGGAAGTGCTAAAATGCTAACTGATTTCCAGGTTTTATGGCTGATTCCTGGGGTACTCTATTGCCATGAAATTTGATAGAGATATTTATGGTCCCCAGGGGATAGATCCCTCTGAAACTACATAACTTCAGCTCAAAATGTACGTTTCTCCAATAACATGAATGACATTTTGGTTAGCCTCAGTTGTACTTTGTGTTTAATTGTAGCTATTTTATAATACTTACATGCCACACTAAGATTGTGCCCATGATAAAGATAATTTCTTCTAAACATCACGTTAAAAGTAACTAAGTTTACATGCACATTTATATTCCACTATTATTCAGAATATGACAATATTTTTGGTGGGTCATGTAAACAGCATATTTTATTCAGATAATCTGAATTAGGCTTTTTTTTTTTTTTTTACTGAAAATAGCAGTTTCTAATTAAGACATTCAGGATGTGGCATTATTAGTCAGGCTTTTGGAGCATCTTAAGGGGAATTCAGAACATGCATCTCAACTGGGGTATTTGCTGAAGTTTTCAACATTTGGCCTGATTACATCAGCTCTCTGCATAGCACACAACTCATGTGCAGTTTGCAAAGTTGTGGTATAGAGTTGCATGCCCCAAAAAAACCCAACTTTTCTTGTCAGAATAACACTTTTTTTTTTACGCATTATGAAAACTTGAATATCAATAGAACTTTGGATAGGCACGGAAATTGCAAGGTCAGTCGTTTCAAGAGGGTGATTGAAGGAATGAATGACGAAGGCTGTGTTTGCACGGTTCAACAAGTCTGCTACCGGAGGTCAAGCTTGAAAACATCTTTTGATGCAAAAAAGCAAAATTGCACAGGTGGTCCCAATTGTTATACTTTTCCTTATTCTAATGTGATAAACTACAGTATGTTGGGGTACATCAGTCAGAGTATTCATGACTGCATGTAAATGGGAATATGAGTGGAATATTTGTTTTACATTCTCCCTCTAAACAGCTTGGAAGGATATTGTCTTTTTTGGACTAAGGGCAAAATTCAGAGTACTCTGTGCATGTAAACATAGCCATTGCCATTGTGACCAGTTGCAAACATGACTGCAACTCTTAGTCTTGTTTAATGACCCTAATTTGACAAGTCATCCTTTAACAAAGGCTCCTAAAGGGTAAAACTGTCTTGACACCTTAGCAGACAGATATCTGTGGAATTATTGCAAAACCCAACATTTACAAGCTCTTTGACAGGATACGTAATATGAATCAAGTAGTTTCAAGATGTTTATGAATAAATTTTCTCAAATTGACTGCTTTTTTCAGCTGTGTTTGAACTTGCTGACTTAAACTGTATAGTAAAAATTAACTGAACTGTTCCCCAAGACAAATAAGGTTGTCAAACTGATTTGAGACAATCGAACAGTCCAAGCTGTAAGCTGTAGAGAAATGAAGCTGTAAGCATTTAATATTTTAAGACCAAACATGAGAATAAATAACGTATTGAGAGGGGCATTTTCACAGTGCTGTTTCTTTAGAAAGCACCTGGGATTTAGGAAGAATAAATCCTCTGTGAAAGGTTTTATGGCTTTATTTTAGTGGGTCAGGTAGAGTGTGAAAGAGAGCTCACTCTTCACTCTAATTAGACCTCTGAGGATGCAAAGTGTGGACAGCGTGCTCTATTGTTGGATCTGTTGTAGAACTCACACTATCTCTGACTCAGACCCTCAGCGGCTGTTTCGGGGGATTACAGGCTTCATACCAACAAGCTCGCTCACATTTGATCATGGAAATAAATATGGTCTTTGCAAGTTTGTTAAAAGTAACTACTTACAGTTACTAAAATACTAACACAATTTTATTTGCTTGTCCTTGTAATTAACTTAAGTATTTTATACTTCTACTCCACTGCATTTCTGAGGTAAAATCTGTACTTTTACTCTGCATTTATTTGGTATTTAATTATTAAATGAACCCCACTTTTACCATCTACAGCTTTAAAGTGATAAACACGTTAAAGCATCAATAACAATCCATTATTATAATAAGATTTATTCCAAAATGGTCATTTTCACATTATGAGTTCCTTTAATTTTGGTACTTCAAGTTTAATTTAAAATTAATACTTTTGTATTTAAGTAAAAATTAGAATGCATGACTTTTACTTGTAACAAAGTTTTTTTTCACCTTGTTACTACTGTTATTTACCAAGGTAGATTTCAGTCAATTCTTCCACCACTGAGTCTTTGTCATTGTAGCTCTCTTTGACACAACAGCTCCAATGCGTTCTCACCCAATCTTGTCAAATATTGGCGCTTTATCAGTGACCCAAACTAAATACTACTCAAAATATGAAGTACTACCTCCGCTGACAGCTTTGGCTGTTTTGTTAATTGATGCTTGTTACATGCTTTGTGTTGTTTTCAAAATTAAACTTATGTTTTTGCAGGAAATTTACATTTCTGCTTCTTACATGCATTCATTCTCTTTCAAAATAAATTTACAGCATAGGTAAGGCACTTTGTTTTTAGGTTTATTTCCTTAAGTTTAGGAAACAAAAGCATATGATAAGGCTTAGGCAACAAAATCGTGTTTAGAAAACAACATCATGGCTTAGCCTGTAAAAGGTGCGGTCGTTAACTAATGTAATCTAACGTTACTGGACCTACATCACTACCATAGCATGCTTCACATATTAGCTCACCACACAGTTAATAAAATAAGGAACTGGACATTTCACATAAGCAACAAACATCAGACACCTGGGTGAAAGTTCAGAGTTTGTTTGACCCATCCACCACCACTCCCACATGCCCTGTACGGACCTTCTCACTTCTTATAGTATGGTAGTTGCCTGTGCCTTTCTAACCGCCATGAAAGGTGCCTCTGTGCATCAGTATCTGATGCTGACATACTGACAAAGCAGCGGTATTTGACAAGTTGGGAGTGAGAATGGGCTGAACACTCACACTCCTAACATCACCCCAGTAGTCAGCAGGTGTAGCGCAGGTCACACAACTGCGCAACTGCATTGCTCTGGGTTATCAACAGTCATGATATAATTTCTATTTCAATTGACTTTTGACTTTACAGATATAAAGCAGACAAACCTCAATGGTCTGAGTCCGTAAATTTGAACAGTGATAAAACGCCAGATCAAAATTATATATATTTTCTTATATCTTGCTGAGTGTGATCACTGCAAAAGAGGAAATCCTTACCATGCACTGTGTGTGCAGCAAAAAACGGCTAATGAAAGACTGATTTCAGATGTTATACTATTAAATTAATGATTATATAATTCATTTATGTCTGCATATTTAAAGCGTTGTATCATGGAAAAGGAACTACAAGAAGTTTGGACTGATTCAGCTTTGAGATTAAATTAAAAGTATAAATCAATTACAGACATGTCTTGAGGGCATTCAGGCAATGTGCAGTAAAGAATTACAGCTCTGAGACTAAATTTCTTCTCTGGTGACCCTAATCGCAGCACAGCTTCGGTTCATTAGAGCAGTGCAGAGCTAAAAATTGGCACTCAAAGAAATCAAAGCCTGTACACAGAAGACTGAAGGTATGCAAAGTATTTCTGAATAGACTTATCTTTTTCTGAAGATCCACAGCAGAGACATAATGTAAAAGATAAGGCTGAAGCTCCCCAGGAAACACATTGCTGTGTAAAGACAGGTTGTTAAAGCCAGCTGTTTTGCTCCAGCATCTTCAATATATTTCTCCTTGGCCAAGGAGCCATGAAAAAGTCTTTGATCAATACTTAAATTTGCAATTTTCTGTGATTCTTGTGCATATTTGTCAGCACTTGGACAAGTGCCTCTGAACATGAGATACTGCAGGGATAAAACATGAGGGCAAAGAAGAGATATAAGCAGAGGAAAAGAGTGCTTTTTCCTCCGAGCTTTTGAAGTCTGAGTCTGTATTCCAGACAGTCAAGCCTTTGGCCTGTTTCTCAGATCCCCCTTGTCCTTGTTGTACTCAGAAACAGTCTATGAACTGCTCTCAGGGGTGAAGGTGAGGGGACTTGGAGTCAAGGCCCTCGACACCCAACATATCCGCCTCTTTAATCCTGCAAATGAGCTCTGATCTGTCCCAGTCTGCATCGCATCAGACAGAAAAGAGCCCGGCAGTCCATCTCTGACTGCTCTGCCACCCACTGACTAACAGGAACATGAAATGATCTGTTGGTAAAATTTCTGAATGACACTCGCAGCCAGGGTCTTAGTGTTGTGTGTGTGTGTGATTAAATTCTTTTGAGTTTTGTTAAAACAAAAATCAAGGTTTTAGCTGTGAATGTGTTCTTATGTCTGCCAGATCTGACAGACTGTTTTGTTGAAAGGGAAAAAAGAAGTGTGTGTGTTTGTAAAATTGTTATGTGATTCTGAGAGGCTGTTTTTGTTTCAAGAAAACAGCCTTAAGTTTTAGCTGTGTGTGGGGAGTATGCAATGTTATTATGACATTTTCCTTTGAGGTATTTTAATCAAAGTTTCAGCATTAAGTCTCTTTCTTCCTAGTGGAAAAGCTCTGCTCTATCTGCCAGAGACATTACCGGCACATTTTTGGGATACTGCATCAGAACATGCGCTGGTAACTCGATCCCTTTTTAAGTCTAGTTATTGCGTATTTTATATTCTATTAATTTGTTATTCATTATTATTATATTTTATTCATTATATGTCGTGCAATTTGTAGTTACTTTTTATAGTGCAAGGTATCTGTGTGGGTCCCTTTAATTGTGGTTGCTGTGTGTTTTGTGCTGACTTTTGCATTGCACAGTGTGTCTTGTTTGCGCATGTAACTCTGTCACTTTAAAGATGTGTTTATTGTGTACAGTATGGTGTGCTTTGAGCTGTCTGGTTTGTGTCTACTGGCCTTTGTTAATCTGCTTGGCCGCCGCTTTTCTTGTGTTCTGAATTGTGACTGTATGTATTGCATCAGTCTGTTAATTTTGGGACTACAGCTGAAATTTAGCTTCTTGCTAAATCTCCTGCAACCATGTTTTCACTTCTTGTAAATGATCAATGTCATTGCACACTGTCCTTTTGATAAATTAAATAACTTAAACTAACTAAAAAAATAAACTAAAAAACAGACTTGCATCACAACTTGGACTTTAAGTATAAGGCTTTGTGACTTCAATTGGACTTGATTGGTTTTGATTCGTTTTGGCTTGAAAATACAAAGTATGTAAGTAATAAGTATAACTATTAAACCAACCCAAAGGTTAAAAACATGGTATTTAATCATTTAGTTGTGCAAATCACAAACTTCCCAAATGTATTTTCCTTCATTTCCAACTAACATTAAAGCTATCCATTTGACGCTTAAAGCTCCAAATTCACTTTGTTTGAAACCAATCTGACAGCATCTAGTAAAGTCTCAGGAGAAAACCATAAAGAGCCAGCATTACTTTATAGCAACGATACTTTTGTACAAAAAGATGGCAAGTGATAAAAAAAAAAAAACCCAACTAATTGCAGTATGCAAATCACGAGGGTCGAAATTACAGACAGAGATGCAACAACTGCCAAAAGCATTCATTATTGTCGTAAATGTAGTATTACTACTTTGTTGTTAAAATGGCGATACATTTGGTGAAGAGCACATTATGACCTATTTGGAAACTCAGTGGAAACAAGTTTAGGACTTGGGACTTGGGACTTGAGTGCATCTGGCAATTACGCTTCAAAAATCCTTAAAGTGGTGTTCATTTGCGAAGATTATCTTGCAGAACAAAACATGAAAGTACGATTAACGTTAATTTGTCACACATCTTATTTTCAGCAATAAATCAAAATCTAGTAGAAAAAAATCGCTTTTGACGAGGGAACCGGGGCGATGCTAACTTACGTATCTGCCTACAGAAAAATGCCGTCCCTGCAGTACTTGGAATGAGAGGCACACAGTTGACAGTCCTCTGTCAAAATGGCTGCATTTCCACCAGATAATGTTGCTCTGACAGGCTTGAAAGGTCTAATGAGATCCCCAAAAGCTTTGGAAACCGTCCCAGCATTCTTCTGTGTGTACTATTTCATGTTGGATCCTGGAAGTGTTAGGTAAGTTAAAAAGATTTTAATGAGGGCCCTTCCACAAACACCCACGTACCCATCCCTATTCACTCTGAAAGTGCAGCAGAAGAGCAGTAAATTGTCAGCAAAATGGATTTCTTTGACAAATTAAGAATGAAGTTGAAAGGGGCGCAGTCTCTCGAAAGGAAGTGTTTTTTTTCCCCTTGCTGCCCATATTTGAATTATTTTTATTTAAAGTGAATGTTCTCTGTAAATTCACTCTCACCATTTTACACACAGCTGAAACTCCTCAAAGCAAAATTTGAAATGGCAATCGCCAATGTTATTTGCCTCAGGCATCTGCATTTAAAGAAACGTTGGGTATGTGACACTAGTAGTTGTGTTTTGCGTGCTCCTTGGTTGCAATAATACACAAGTAATTGTATTCTAAGAAAAAGGACAGCTGATAAGGCTGCACTCAGAGTTTTTCTACCAAAACTGAAAAATCAGACTTTTTCTGTATTCAAGATAATTTTCATTTTTTCTTCCAAGAATTCATTCATTTATGGCAGCCTGCCACAATTAAAGCATGCAACGCCTCATGTTGAGTTAATTTTATATATATATATATATATACATATATATATATATAAAATATAAAAATATATATACATATACATATTGTTCAGTGATTAATTCACCTCACTCTTGAAATGTGGAGCATACTCTGGGCACAGACAGAGCAGCAGAACGCGAGGTGCAGTGAAACAACACTTTTGCTTTGCATCTGTGGGGGCAAAACAAGAAAGACAACTGTAAGATACACTTTAATCTGAATTCCGTGGCCAGCAGTGGCGATGATGATAAAAATGATGGTTGTGATAATAAAATGTCAAGAGAGAGACATGGGATAAGTTGTTGTATGATATTTCAGCAATAACATTTGCTGTAGGCATGCTGGACTCCCACTGGTAAACAGGAGAAATAGAAAATAATCAGCCTCCTCCTGTGATGATTACTCACTCTCTGCCAGGTATGGATGTGTCTGGCTTGAAGACAGGAGGTCTGCTCTGTTGGTGTCCCTCGCTGGGAGCAATGAAAACTTGTCTGGATTGATTATTGCCCAGGGAGTGTTTGGCCTCAGTTCACACTCTGCTGTTTGTGGCCGCACGGCTCTCTGCCAGATGGAAAACTCAATCACCAAGTTTTTATTAGAACTTTGACCTTTCAACATTTTCTGCATCTGAAATATCCCATTGCCTCTTTGTCATAGCAGCAAGAAAAGTTAGGTTAGATCGGCTAAATAGAGTCGGAAATGCTGATGATATTGGTGCATTTGTACAGTGGTAGCCTGGGGATTTATATTCTGAACTCAAATATTCAGCATGTTATAACGTTTTCACGCACAAGCTGTAACCCCTACAGGTTCTAGTGCTCAGCTAATCTGCACTGCTTATCATGGGCACCACTTTTCTCTCCATGTGGTCCGATGACACCAGAAAGTTAATAGCAGAAAATTTATTTGTGCCAGGGCTGAAATTTGACGGATTCCATTTACCTAAATATTTTACCTAGGACAAATTTGAGGTACATGTATTGAACTTGTGTGCGTTAATCTCATGCCACTTTCTTATTCTAGTACAGTATAGAGGGAAATATTAATTTTTTTACTTTACAAATCAAGATTTTTGCGCACAAACCATATGAAAATATACAAGTGCAGCTGAAACAATTAGTAAATTGATTAGAAAATTTATCGGCAACTTTTTATATGGCTGAAGTAATCTTTCATGTAAGAAACACTGTGTGGTTTCGTCTTAAATATGAGGATTTGCTGCCTTTCCCTTTAATTATTTTTTATGTATTAAATTGATTTTTGCATGAGTACTTTGACTTTTAATTAATTAACATAGTCTCTTGATCATAACTGTCTACGTCTACTTAAGTTACATTTCCAATGTCTTTGTATGTACTAAGTCATTTTACAGCGTGGTATTAGTACTTAAGTAGAGGATCTCAATACTTCCTCCACCGCTGATTTCTGCATGTATTGCTACTACTCCGCAGTAGTAGTTCTACTCAAGTACAGATTTGAGGCACTTGAACTTTTATTGAGTATTTCCATTTCACGTTACTTGATTCTTTTCACTCTACTACTTTATTTTATGTCTGTAGTTACTTGTTACGTAACAAATTAAAACATTTGCACATTAAGCTTATGGAGTGCTTTAAAAATAAGATGCTTTTTAAAAAAAATTGAATTACCCAACTGTACAGATAAGTATATATTATAACCAAATTATTAAATTAATTAATTGATTAGTCTGTTGCCGGATAATTAATTGGCAGCTTGATCATTAGTGTAATTTTCCATGAAAAAATGCCAAACTTATCATGGTTCCAGCTTTTGAAATGTAAGGATTTGCTGTTTTCTTCTTTTAATCAATTTTAATAAATTCTAATACTTTTCATGTTTTAACTATTGGTCTGGCAGAACAAGCAGTGTGAAAGTGTCACATTGGGCTCTGGGTAATTGTTTGGTTTGCAAACATTTAGAAAATAATGAGAAATACTGTCACAATTTAATTAATTTATCGATTAATTAAAGGTGTGTGGGATTTAGCGGCACCTAGTGGTGCCTAGTGGTTTCACAAAAGTGAAACCTCTCCTGTGTGCCAAGCTTGAGGAGAACTATGGTAGTTGATGCAAAAATGCAAATAGCTCTGTCTAGAGTCAGTGTGTCAGTATGTAGATATAAACATGACTAAAACCCAACAATTCTTAGGTTCAGGCGATTATTGAAAACACAGTCATGAATACCATATTCTGTCCCTGCCGCTTGATCTGTAAGAAAATAACTAGCAGAATTATCATTGAATCATATTGAAAATATGAATTAATTGTAACCGAAACATTTATACCCTCTCATCAGTAATGATAATTACTCATTTTTCTGCACTGATTACTTTAAGATTCAGTGTGACAGTTAAAGGTCATGGTGTCATGGAGCTGTTTCATCAAGAACAAATTTTCTCTTTGTTTGAATGCCGTTCGATTAGTGTCAGTAACAGCTCATATTTATTATGACAGAAAAAACAGAGGCTTCACATGAAAAACTACACATGTAATAAGTGAGAGAATATGTGAAGCATTTTCAAATTACAGTTGCATCACATTAAATCCAACATAAAAACAATGTTTTCAGTGAACTAGAAGGAACTCTCCGTGCCAGAAGAACATGAGTGAAAATGGGTCTGAACGAAATAACCACAGAACATCAGTTGTTTTGCTGACACACACTCTATCGATTAGCGATGTCCTTCAAGAGACGAGAGCAATCAGCAGAACATTAGCAAAGCCCCAGTCTCGAAGCTGCTCTCCATGCCGGCACCCACATCCCAACAAAGAGATGAGAATTATTTTTGGCATGCAAAAAAAAAAAACAACCGAGAAAGCTCTCCTGAGGAGTGGCTAAAAATACACCCTGACACGAAAGCAGCTGTTTGTCCCTCTGGGACTTCGACCGGGGACAAATTTCCAGTGGCAATTAATGTCCTTTTTCTGCTTTATCTCCAGAATTTCATTATTGATATTCTCTGTTTCCAAGAGACGAGACTACTACATACATGTATGCATATAATACTTTTTACTACAATTATATATTAGGTAATATTACTAAACCATTAATGTTTCTAATAGGCTGCAGCATCTGTAAGTAGCTAAACCAGTGCAGTGTAATAGTTTGTAACTTGCAATATTACATAAAATGTATCAAAGTGAGGCAGTTTTTTAACCTGATTCCAAAAAACACTTAGATAGAGACAGAATATAGCCACGGGTGAATACTTTTGAAGTACACTCAGCCTCTGAGGTGTTCCATATTATCCTTTCATTGGGTTTTGGTTGTAGGAGAAACAATGTGATTTGTTTCAGATACACAAACCAGATGACTCTCATGTTGTGGTCCAGAATCCTGACCGGCCTCATAAATTTCTCAGGGATGGCAGCGGCTGTCAGGCAGAGATGCAACTGCAGTCGACTGTGTCAAAGCCATCCTGTTGTCATTACACTTCCATTAACAGTCACATCACCCCGCAGCCGGGTGCACTGGGCTGAAACCAGTAGGACTCATCATCACTGTCACAACGCCATCGTGTCTGACCTTCAGACATAAACCTGCACTCTGCAGGCAGACGGCTGCACCGTCTCCACAGCCATTACACCCACTCTGGGTGAATGGCATTTCATTTTGTGTATGTGCTTGTATGCGAGACACTGTGTGTTAATGTGTGACCGATGCCTACACATACACGCACGCGCACACACACATTTTTTGGGACTAAATTTATTATTTTGATTAAAACTAATTCAACCTTTGCCAATTTGGCGTGGTAATGCTACACCTGAACCAAGACACATGCTAATATCCTGCCTGAGATATTAGATTTACTGTTAGATTACCCAAATCCTCATATTGCAGTAGTTTTATGTAAGTGCATGTTGGGGAACTGTACGTGCTCAGACTTTATGAAACAACATCCATCACAGGGGAGCGCCATTTTTGAGATTCTTAGTATTGCACACTTCAACAGAAGGTCGACATATCATAGTTAGCCTCTTCAATAGTTTTTTATATCACTGAAGATTCTGTATGTAGATTAGAGACATATAATACAGTATGAGAAAAGGGGACTCAAACATAGCAACACCACAGGCACATTAGTTTCAGCTAAACTTTCTAATGCGTTTGTGCATGGAATGAGGACTATAGATTTGTACTGCAACATTGGGAGCTGCTTTAGGAAAGGATTTCTATATTGACGGATCAATAACTTGAAGAGTTGTTGATTCCACTCATAGACTATAAAAAATGGAGTAGCTATGGTGACACCACCCACTGCTTTGTGGATATGTATATTTATATATTTTGTGTGTGTGTGTGTGTGTGTGTGTGTGTGTGTGCACCTAAAATCATGGCACATACACCTGTGCTGTACATGCTGTGTGTGTTTGTGCTCCTCAGAGGATTTTTATTATGTGTTATGTATTTTCACTTTGATACATTGTGTATTTCTATTTTGGTACTTCATTAGAGGTTGAAGGGCCTCAGCTGTGTTAGGTCACGTGTGTATCTATGTATATTTAAGTTGGCGACTCACTGGGCACCCAGTGGCTCAGTGAATAGAGCGGGCGCCGCATGGACAGAGGCTCTGTCCTCACTGCAGCAGCCGCAGGTTTGATTCCTGCCTTGGCTCTTTGCTGCATGTTTCACACTTTCACACTTAAGCTGTCCTGTCCATTAAAGGCAAAAACGCCCAAATAGTGCAGCGGATAACCACAATAATTGTGCACTAGTTGAGAAAAGCATGCAAATTTCTAACATACCAAAATATTTATTTTCAGATGTGTAGAGAAGTCAGATTTCCTTTTTTTGGGGACCATGAGAAGTCAAATCCAAGATGACTGTTGATGAAGCACTGAGATCTCAGTGAAGAAAGTTTGTGTACAGCTTAGATGCTGTAAAGCCTGTCTGTCATGTCAGCTACCTATGACAGTGAGTCGTGGAAGTTTGCACTCGTGTAATTGGCTGGGAGCTAAGGGAGGGATGTGTTGTTTTCTTTAGCACAGAGACTGGGCAGCTAGTCTTAGATGTGGAAGGCTAAATGAGGGGTTATGCAGAGTTAGGAGTGGTAGGCTACTTTTTTGTATTGTGTTGGTTACGGCCTACAGTAACCTGTGTCCAGGGCGAAATGACGAGGCAGCAAGAAAACTGGATAACATCTCTCTGCCTGATCTGGGAGTGACGTAACAATGTTGTACTATTTTGAGAGTCTGACTTGTTGTGGTTGCTGTCCTTCTTGGACCTCAGTCGCCACACAATGTTATTACTGATTGGGCTCAGGAAAGTTTCAGGGGTCATTTTGATGCAAGTACTTGTCACAAAGCTTATACTGTAAGCATACATGAAAGTATAAAACTCACAGTAGGTATGGTGTTAAAATCAAACAACAAAACAGAATCTGTAGTGTTTCATTTCCACCTCCTCACAGAGGCTTGAGTTGAAGTTGTTTATACTTGCTCAGGCAGCATAAAGCTCAACCATTGCATAATATCTGCTCATACTTATGAAATGCTTTCCATTTAAAGTAATCATAATCAACTCATACAATGGTTATCATGGGGTGTTATCTCTGGCTAATAAATGAGAGAGGGAGAAATAAAAAACAACGTATTGTGTTATGTGAGATTCGGGGCGGACTTTAATGTGTGAGTTGTTCCCTGTAGTGCCTCTTAGTGCAGTCACCATTAATCAAAGCCCTCTCAACATTATTTCACAGCATGCTGCTGAAATACATTGACAGGCACTCACTCCCCAGTGTTTGGTCAACAAATATACCACCTCTAACTTCTGTGTATATTTATTAGCTGTGGATAAGTTTAAAAGGCTTTTATTAATTACAAATCACTTAAATACCTGTGAAAGCCTGGTAATGAAAACAGCTCGAGGGGGGCCAGTCCAGAGAAATCTCATCACTCAACTGAGTGCAGGGTTGTTTGTTTTTGTCACCACTAGCTCTTCTTTTCATTATGATAATGTCACGCCATAATTTGTTTATCCCTTTGCCTGCGTTATAATTTTATATTTTAGTGCCCCACAGCAGTGTATAATATAAAGTCGTTCACATAGTTAGTACTCTAATACATATTTATACATTTTATTCTCTCTGAATTTAGTCCAGAGCGTCAGGGACTAAACTGTTCTACCATCATGATCCTCCTAGTTCACTGATTTACAACTAAGAAAGTGATCTTATGTAACACAAAGAGGCTTTTGGCTGAGTTTATTGAATCATGTTACAACCAGAGGTGGGACCAAGTCACTGTTTTGCAAGTCACAAGTAAGTCTCTAGTCTTTGCACTCTAGTCCCAAGTCATGTCCCGAGTCAGAATTGACATTGGGCAGTATCATAGTATTCTGGCATACAAGGGTATTTAGAAATGTCCTATGTCTTCAGTACTGTAATAAATACAGGTGTTCCTCTTTCTGTTAAACTCATTGTATGTAGTGCACAGCACGCACCACCAGAGCTCAGTCTCTGGTCTCTACAGGCAGCTGAGCTAAAAGACATCCCAACGCCTGTTGGTGGAGGTATGAAATATGACGTACTGCCCAAGCCTAACTGACATGTCCCAAATCAAGGCCCAAGTCCATCATTTTGAGCTTTAAGTTCTAAACAAGTCATGATATGTTATTCAACCTTTTTAAATCTTTGGGCTTGGGGAATAGTATCAAGAATTTTCAAGTCAAAACATTCAAGTCCCACTGTAGTCATAGTCACTGGTTTCAGAGTATTTGTCAGCTTGATTGTTAAAATAAGGTTTTCAATAAGAATACAGTATGACAAGATATTACACGGGGACTGTAATAGTGATAGTGGACTCATAATGTTTTTTTAATATTCGTCTTTAAAAAACCCAATGAAAACATTTCATAAAGTGCAATGATGCTGTTGATTAAATGTTATTCTGAGAGAAACCCAGACACACCTTCTCACAAGATTTATAGTGTAAATAAAATATTACCATGCTACTATCCTTCACAGTAATATTAAATACACAAGAATACAAGATAGATGGATACAATAAAAATGCAAAAAAGAGTTATCCCCAGAATGACCTCTAGCAGTCTGATCTTAAAACTCCTCGCCTGATTGTAAGCAGCTCTACAGAGAGCCATGTGATATCTGCAGCGGTGCAGCAGCTGTGGGATTCAGGCACTGCAGGGGAGGAAAAGTGCCCTACTAAAAGTAAAGACAGGTCTTAGAAGAAATGATTTCCAGGGATGACATTTACAGTATAGGTAAACCTACATACACATACAAGCATGCACTGAAGAGTCCTTACATACAACACACACTTCTAAACATACGGAGCCTGGTGTACACGTTGCTTCGACTCAGTCACAGTCAGATACAGCAGCATTGCTCAAGCAACTGTGTTGTCCAAGAAGGTCTACAATGCTAACTAATACTGGACTAAACAAGTGCCTATGAACAGAGAAATAAAACATTACCAATTTTTCGACCAAAATTAATCTGCTTGCACATCCTAGCCCATACCCCTCTGCTTTGGATGTTCACTTATAGGGGAAGGCTGTCCCAGTTCTTGTCGGGATAGACGGTAGGATGAAGTGTAAGGCCCAGACACACCAAACTGACATCCAAGAACTGGCAGTGCCGAAGCCAACTGTTGCATTGTGTCATCTCGCCTGTGTCTCAGCCAAAAAGTTGTTCATAAACACAATGCAATGAATCCAACAGACGGCCAACCAGCACAGAAGTTCTGCACCTGCCTGAGAGGAAATAACTCTGATTTCAGTACTAAATCAGAAGACCGCCGTGACGCTAGTTAGCCAGTTAGCACATTAGCAACACAATCCCATGTTGAAAGAACAAAGCATATCATCATGTGCCAATAAGCAACAACATAAACTATCAGGCAATGTTTGTGCCAAAGAGTTCAATGGATAAAAATCAAAAGAATCTTACACTTTAAAACAACATTATATACATCTCACTCCCATCTTGACTTTAGCTGTTTGTTGACTTTCCTCACTTCTTTTCTCGTGCACTGAGCTGAACTGCCAGTCAGAGTAATTTCATTTACTGTCTGGCTCGGAGGGCCACGGAGGACGTTCAGCGATAGCCCATCATTGACTGATGGTCGACCGTCGGCTTGGTGTGTCAGGGCGTTAAGGGCTACAAACAAAGGTTTTTAGAGGCACACAAAAGAAACTGCCAAATGTCTTTTCTCTCTTTATAAAGATTTAGACCCTTTTCTTTATAAAAAACATTACTAAAGAAATTGTTAGTCAGCTGATTTTTGGTAGCTAACTAGGTAGCTAATGTTTGTGCAAACCAATGAGTGGCCACTGGAGAAATTGGGAAAAAAAAAGGCTAAACAGTGCGTCTGGGGGCCTGCGTGCTTGGTGCATCTCCCCTTACCTCCACCATTTCATATTTATATTGCAATGCCTCAAAACAACAAAGATGTGCAAAGATAATCATATTGAATTGTAGACGACTCTTTTGGGATCCTCCACCTGGTGATTGAGACAACTTTAATGGCTCAAACTGGCTTCCAAATATCAAACTTTGGTTTGTCATTCAATTTACACACATTAGGTCATTAAAAAGTTTGTCTGAGAGGTATTTTGTATTTGTTTTGAGGATATGGCGGTTTCATGCTACATGTTTGCTTTGATTGGAGGACCAGCTATTTAAGATAGATATTTTTAACTCAGTGACTCATATTTTCTTGTGTGTGTTAGACCTGAGGCAACTCACGTTAGCAGAAGGTTGTGAAATCTTGATACACTGAGGTTATTTTCAAGGTGGCCTTGCTTTGCCAGAGAGCTTCAAACAAGATTTGCACCATTTCAGGATGAGTTTCCAAGGTGATGATTGTATGTTTTCTGAGATACTGTCACATACGTGTACAGTAGGCTATATTATGAAAGCATACATATAGTAAGAAGTGTACAATTCACCATCTGAAGTGCAGTAAATCTAGTTCCTAATTCTGCCTGACAACAAACATGTTTAATGTTGTGTAGTTCCACTTTTATTTCCGCATTCTTGAAAATCTTAATTGAAACTGTTTGGTATTTGGATAACTCTCAGCAACATGGTGCTCAACCTTGTGTGTCAACAACATTTCTGCTTATAACTCCATATTACTGGAGCTTCTACTCATGAAATGAGCTGCTTTCCATTTCAAGGGATCATAATGAAGTTATTTTTAGTGAGCTATCAAATGGTGTGAGAGTTTGTAGATACATTTTGTGGTGATAAAAAATACAGCATGCTGGCCTGCTAGGGCGCGTCGATAATGAGTCTCCTCAGACATATTGTGTCAGATTTTAAAACAGCTCTGAAATAAACAAGCTATATGAAGAATATGTGCATGACATTGACCTAAAATGCAGATTAAATTTCTTTGAATCTATTAAATTGCAGAAGTTGAGCCAGCATGCTGGATCTGTAATTTAATCTTATGGCTACTTTTAATCACTAACAGTAATTTAGGTAGGATCTGAAGGATCTGATGAGCTTTATTCATAAGTACTGAAGGGACAGTTCACCCCAAAATCAAAGCTACATAATTTCCTTCTTACATTTAGTGCCATTATAATATATATGATCTAGATTGTATTGGTGTGAGTTGCAGAGTGTTGGAGATTGTTGCAGATATCGACCATAGAGATGAAGAACTACCTGGCTGCTCAAGATAATCCGCAGACCTTGTTAGGAGCAGTTTAATAAAGGAACTATTTTCTTTAACCATATCACTGCGCAGAAGGATTTGTGATTTTTGCAAAGAGACACTGCTGTTGAGTTTTTTAGATTTTTTTCGTTATTAGCGCCAGAAGCCGAGTTCTTTCTTCTAACTTGTCAAAAACAAATGTTAACGGTCCTACACATTAAACTAAGATGCTCTAGTGCCCCTTCAGGGTCAATTTGGACACCCAAGGATGATGTGTCAATTTACACTTGTTACCTGCACTCTGTCTTTTTAGAATTAACTTCTATTTTTACAGGAAATATGCAGTTTCCACAAATGTATAGTCTCCCGCTCACTTGATTGACATTTATTTTCTTATGGGACACATACAGTGGTCTCCCTGGTAAAAGCCCAGGGTTTGTTTGACCCATCCAACACCACTCCAATCTGCCTGCACCCCCCACCTAAGCATCTGTATTTTATGACTTGAGAGTGAGACAAGGTTGCTTAGACCAACATGTTCAACACTCTGCAACTCACACCAAAACATCTCCACTGATAAATAGCACCACAGGTATGAGGAAATTAGTGAGGGGTGAATTTTCCCTTTAACACATTTGTTAGTAGAGATCTTTGTTTAATGTTGCCAATGAGTCATCATTTATTGCCATATGGTAAAATTTTATGCTGCTTACCCGAAAGGTCGGTATTATGTTATATTACAGCAAAACACCCACGCAGCTGGCAGGAATTCAGTGCATATAATGAATGGTTACCACAATCAACAAACTTGAATTTGGATCAGTTAGCTGACAAGAGATCTCTCTGCACCACCTCTGCATCAGAAAGCAATTTAGAGGTAATATGTTGCAGATATATTGTCTTTCTGCAAACTGTATCTATTGTAACAGATCTATATGAGCTTACAGTTTGGCTTCTTCCCAAAGGATCAGCAGTAGTGTTGTTAGTACCTGCAGCACTGCTGGTAAAGTCATAGTGAGACCTTGCTTTATGTTAAATATATTTCATTACAACCCTGAGGCCCACTCACAACATATTCTGTGGTCAGAGGAAACAGTGTTTTAAACAGCATTTTAAACCCCAAATTTTTATGTGCATGCCATTTTAAAGAAATCTGAATCTGTATTGGTGGCTTTCAACAAGTTTTTTCACTCTTCCTCTCCCATCTCCTTTCCCTTTTGTTGTCACTTGACTTTCCATCCAAGTGTTTCTTGTCAGTGTGCAAGTGCCTCTTACAGCACAGAGGAACATGTTGCAATCAGTGTGGCATCTCAGCACTTGATTGTGAAGGATCTTGTGAAGGTAATATGTAGATTTGCTGAAGCAGCTCCGGAAGGAGCTAAATCAGAGAACGGTCTCATGTGAATACTCTGACAACATACTTCCCCAGAAATGTAAATTAAGCAACATCAGTGCATCATTATGTAATCACTGGCTTGAACAGCATTGTGTCTGAATTTGGTCTTTTGTAGCAACTCTTTGTGTTAGCAAGCTTTGTGAATATGACCCCTGATCTCTAAGATGTCTAAACTGTGTACCACTCAAAGGTGTGTTTAAATAAACAGCCAGAACATTAAGCCCCTGGATCATTGACTTGAATTGCAGTCATCTGTGCGCTTCGTCTCTAGCTGGCATTCAGCCATCCTGCTGTCACTCTGGCAGCACTTTAAACTGTCACTGTGTGGATGGCTCAGAGCTGCATGGTTGAGAAGACGTCATTTTCTTCTTTTTTTTTCTTCTAAAGCATGTTAGCCAGGTATCTCTGCACAGACATACTCGGGGCCACGGCTGACATTTTCTCTCTCTCAGCAGGATGTATAGCTGCTTCATTATAGCCGCAGTGATGGCTTTGTTGGCCGCCTCTCCCACAGGTTTCTGTTTGGGTAAAGAGAGGCTAATTGCCGCTGTTTCAAGGTCAAAATTTCTAAAGGGGGGTATTTTTATACAATGAAGTGTAATTTTGTTGGCCTCCTTTGCATGTGTTTGCTGTACATGCAGGGCTCCGGGTCCAGTCGACAGCCACTGTGGCCTCTTCCCATGATTCCACATGACTGACTCTGGATGTTAGCCCCTTTCCATTATGAAAAACTCTTGTGCAATGTAATGCTCTTTGATTGGCTCAGCGTGACGGCACCATTTTGGGGATTAAATAAATGTTCAGCCTTGAAAATGAGTTGTTTGCTACTCAGTTACATTTATATTACTGTATTAGTACATCATTTTAGAATTTTTACTCCCAAACACACGGTTCACACCTGACCAAGGACTACTGATGAAAACTAGCCCTCTGGCTGATTCTGGCATAGTTATAGTAATGTTTTGTTAGGGTTAGGGTAGGTTGTTTGTTTTTTAAAAAAAAATCTATTAAAATATGATGCATTTTTTCTAGATAAAAATGTTAAACTTTGTAACTAAAAAGGTTAAAATTAGGTCAAACTCAACCAGCTAAGGCATTGAAAAGTTGCTCAAATAAATGCATTTGTAATAATGATACAGTATTATGTACTTATTTAACGCTCTGAGGGGGATTATTCTGCAAAATTAGTGTCTTTACTTTTAATTATTGAGTAGGCTTTACTGATTATACGCATGTGATTTTGTGAATTTTTTTTTTAACATTTGGGTATTTGTATTTTCATCCAAGGAAAAAACATACTCCCTTCACCACCAATGTCTTAAATCACTTTCTAAAGTTGAAGGTTTACCTTGCCATAATATCAGTTTGGCATATTGTGCTCATCTTTGCCTCCATACACTTCTCTCTCCATCAAAATGCTTCTTTCAGTCTTGCATAAGACTCCTGTAAGAATGATAGCCACTTAACCAGTAAACACATTACTGGAGGATGGAGACAGCATCACTGGTGAGGTATCCTGTTGCCAAAGGGGATCATTAAACTACAATCAACAGTAGCATAGTCCTCATCACCCCATAACCCACCTGTCTGTTAAGCTGCTTTCTAGCCCACTATAGTCGGTCTGCTGATAACACTGTAATCAGGCGACCCACTGCCCCATGGGGCGTTAAATAGAGTGCCTCGCAGTAAGTCTGATGAAATCTGCCCCCACTGGGCTGCACTCAAAGCCGAAACAAACACACTTGTACAGTCCCAAAACAGGGAAACACAGACACCTGTTCCTGTCGAATGATTGTCACTGTGATGATCCACCCTCTAGGGATGTGACCAGTGATGTAATATGTTTTCTTTTGGTCTTAAAGTTAGAAGTTAGCTTCTTCATCTCTTTATTTAACAATAGTGGCTATCGCCGATGATGCTAACTTGTATGACTAATAATTCAACTTATGCTTATATAAAGCTGTCTGTTTTATACTCACAACTGTGACTAATCTAATGCATCTATGACTCAACTTGTTGTATCCTTGTAGAGGAAAACATCCTGTGATACACAGGAAGAGAAGTTTAATTTTGGCTTCTTGGGGCAACAACTCCATAAAAAACTTTGAGCATATTCTTATTTAAGTGCAGAAAGAGAAAAACAGATGTCTACACCTCCCCATATTTCTGTTTTCAGGCCTTGATGTAATCTAGCCCATGACAGAAGACTTTGTCCAATCACAGGTCATTTTCAGAGAGAGGGCGTTCCTATTGGCTGTTTTACAAATGCAGAGAGCACATTTCATTGTTAAAAGCCTGATTGCTGAGAATTCTGAGGAGAAAGTTGGTTACAATTGCCTACACTGCAAAGCAACTCAGTGAAGAAAGACAGAACTATCAAAAAGAGAGTCTAAAAGAGAGTAATGTTAGCTACATAAATGCCATCTGTGTCACTCCCTGCCACGACCGACCACCTCACCAGGAGGAGAGTGGCTGCAGCAACCTAATAATGGAAAAATGAAAAAATAAAATGGATGTATATTAACATTGGATTAGGCTACTATACAATATGCCCGTGATCATCTGCTGGGAGGGTCTTAGGACAGAGTAAGGAGAGCTGCAGGAGGAGGGTGCATTTTCAAATTCTGCCTGTTTTTTTCCTTCCCTTTTCTGCCTACACCAGCTCTAATATTCCTATTTTTTTCTGTACTAAGAAATAGCAGCATTTTGTGATCAGCCTTACAGGCGGCAATTTGGCATGTTTTCCTGAAATTCTCAGGTTGATGCCAGTTATAAATTGTGATAAACGTGTTGAGAATGCACATTTTGATTGGTGGGGCAGGATTGAATTGTTTGTGACAGCGGAAGCCATTAAAGTCATTGGAGCAGCTGTCGCCATGGACCATCAAGGTCTTGTTAGAATCGTATTATTATATTGATTTTGATGTGTAGCCCAAAGCTGCCTGTACCCTTGCCTATGGCAGGCGGCCAGGATCTGTTTCTTTCAACAAGAGAGGGGAACAGGGTGGCAGTCTGATGGCCAAAGAGGTAAAAGCTTAAGCCTTGTCATGTCAAATCTTGGCAAGGAACATCTTGTCTTTGGAGGTGAATGAGATGTGCTTTTGGGGCTTTTCTTTTCTTTAGTATTTGCTGTAATTGTGTCCCTGAGCAATGCAATTTGCAAGCAAAAAGAACACCTGGGCTGAAGTATTCATTATGTTACCACCAACACTCCAGACTCATACTTTGAGATTTTGGTAACTATGGTTTTTCACTCTCTTTCTAGAAGATTGATACCACTCATCATACTTGTCCTTTAGGTTCAAAACTAGAGCCAGGACACAATTTCTCAAGCAAGAAGAAAAGGGAAACAAGCCAGCAAAACTGGATGGATAGATGGATGCTCATGTATTAAAGGAACACTTCACCAGCAAAATGATCATTTGTATATCAATTACTCACCATGTGTTCTGCTGAATTCTGGATAAAAACTTGTTGTTCTTGCAAGCCCCCGCAGTGAATGGAGAATCAAAAAACAGAAAAAAATTATTGGTGAAAGGAAGTAAATGGGGTCCACATTTAACAACAAGAAAAACTATATCAAAATATCTGTTTACAAACTCATGCAGTATAATCCAGTTCTCATGTATCCAGTTATAATCTCATTTCTTCCCAAACACATGCATTACACTACAACCTATTATTTAGAAATGCATAAACAGTCTCACACACAAATAAGTAGTGCTACCGTGCATGCATGTGTTTTGACTCAGCTCAGTTGTTTTTGTTATGCTATATTTTACCTTATTATAGGTATTATATCTTTATATATCTTTTAAGGCATTGTTTGGGAAGTGAGCATATGACTGGATAAATGAGAATTGGATTATTCTGCATAAGTTGTGTGAGAGTTTAAATGATGTTTTGATCTAGCTTTGCTGTTGTTAAATTGGGCCCCCTTTTACTACAATTCAAATTCAGTGTAAAACAAGGTTATTAATTGATATAAAATTAATCAATTTCCCTGTTTAAAGTTTTTATGCTAAGCTAAGCTAATTATGACCTTGCCATAGCTTCGTGGTTTATGTAATTGACGGACATGAGAGTGGTTTCAATCCTCTCATCTACCGTTCTGAAAGAAGGCAAATATGTGAATGTTTTTAGCGTTGAACGAGTGGCCAACACTTGGTAAGTACATTGCTGTATAGATGATGCTGTATATGAAGATTTTAACATGGAGCTGTAAAACATCTCAAAGGGGGATAGAAGAAGGAGACTGATCACAGCACAACTTTGTTGAATGTTTTCATCTTGAAAAATATGTTGTCTGCTATTATAATATAGTTCTGTAGGCTTTTGTTTAATCCATGATCTCTCTAGATTGATGGCTGCACCCATCCTGGTTGGTGGACTGTTAAATACCAGAGATATCAATGAAAATAAGTCTACTATGTTGTATTTTGGAAATACATCAGAAAGTTATCAATAAACCGAAGCCAACAAACTGCTATTTTCTTTTTGAGAAATGACTGATGGTCCTGCTATGGGAGCTAGTGTGCAAAAAAAACAACATATTTAACCAGTTGTGACCCAAACTAATATGATGCTTTTGCTCTTTTGTCCTTTTGTCCCTCTGAAGCAGCTGAATTTGTCTTCTGTAGCAGATTTACTGCCAGCAAACTCCCTCACCCTGCATCTCCTCCCTGAGGTACCTCAGCTATAAATAATCAAGTTCTTAGTAAAATTATCAAGCTTCTAGAAATAGAACACATACTTTTTTTGGACATTTTGATGATAGGCTACAATAATATGTCAGGCTGCTCATACGAGCAAAAATGACACTAGCAAAGAAACATTATGACATTACTTTGAATGTAAATGTCACAGTCTTTGATCATTCGAAGTCTGTCAAAAATTTCTCATAAACCTTGTATGGTATAGGCTGTGTCACATCCTTAAAGCTCTGGACATTACATAGAGTCTGTATGAGTTTGTTTTGGAAGTGGTCATGTCAGCTTTGACCCAGCGTGGGCATCTGTGACAACTGTTCTCCACTGACAGCTGGCTTGCACATTACAGATATACTCATAAAGCTAAAGGGGTTAGAAAAATGCACACAGCATGAGGACATGTGTGTGCAGAACAATACACTATGTACTGGACACACAAAAGGTTGTGTTTTTCTCAGAGCTAAAAGTCTGAATGAAAGTGTGAGTGATGCCTTTAGTTTTTTCTTTCTGCCTCTTCTTTAACGCTTCCTGATTGCTTTAATGGTCTAGGTGAGAAACAACACCTGTATCCACCTCTCGCTCTTTCTCTTTCTCCCTCTTTCTCTCTCTCTCTGTCTTTCTCTTCAGGATTTGATTTAGAGTTTATTTATAGCTGCTGAGTTTTGTGGTAGTTTCTGTCTCCAAAGCGACCAAACTTCTCACTTCCCACTCTCTGACGCCAACAAAAAGCATCTGTGCAGAGAGGGGGTGTCAACATTGCAATCAAAACAACAGATCTGACTACTACTGTGCAAAGTGGCTGATTTCATTTAACATCTGTACAGTTGTAATAATAGTCAAAGGGCACATGCTGTTCCTGCTTAACCCTGTCTCCTGCAAATGACTTCATGTGACTCAGTTTTGAGATTTTCCTCCCACTTTAAGCTATTGTAGCAACTTTTGTTGATAATATGACCACATGTGACAATATATTGTGCTCTAATTACAGTTATTGCATGTTTGACAGTAAACCAATGAGATGTTCAATCTGAGAGGACAGGCCGAAAAACTGGACTAAAATTTGATTTAACTGATTTTGTTTTCAAGTCACACCAACTATTGCAGCTTGACCTTACGGATAATGAGCTATTTTTGGCAGTAGTTTTCCAGGAGGTTCAAGTGCTGATTTCAGAACATGTATATATGGAATATAACAAAAATGGTTAGATCAATTAAATGCCTTTTTGCACCAGAAACTCTGACAGCTTTGTGTCTGTTTGTGCGTATATGAAAGCACCTTCTTTTAGTTTTATAAACCCAGCCAACAAATTTTGCACTGAGGTACATGCACTAGCTGTGTCTAATTTCAACCCAAACACCAGAAAAAATGTTTGCATTGTACATTTCTGCGAACCACAGATACATTTCATTTCAACATAAACTCGGTTTGTATGATATCCTACGGAAATGCACACACAACATATCATATGATATCCTATGAATTAGCACCCCACAAATGACATCACATCTGTCACGTACAGTTATGTAATTGCTTACATAACATACATAAGTTAAGTTATGGAGGATAGGTGTAGTTAAGGAGACATAGTGAGGACATACCTTAAAATGACTCAAAGCTAACTTAAACTTTACACAGTTCCAAATATGCGTGTCCTGGAGAAAGTCTTGGGGGAAATTTTGATTTTTTAGACCCATTCACCACCCCAACTTGCCTCCTTGTAAGACCATTTGGGACTGCCATACTGGTCACATGATTGCACCCTCTCAAAATCTGTGGGATTCCTCTCAAAAGAACTCCTGATGAGCTGAAACTTAACATTTCAAGAGTGCTGTGGTTAATGTGTAGTTTATAAAAAACGTGTTTTGGCATAAATTTCGGGAGCACAATCCCTGCTAGAAAAGCAGCAACATATTTATAAAAAAAAAAATAACAACAGCTTTTCATGCCACTCTTTCAGCAAAAAACACAGTGATGTCTTGGTAACAAACTTTCAATTGCACTATCTCTGCTGGAAATCAAGCAATGGGTCGCTACAAAACGCCTGTGTTTTGGTGCCTAAAAATCATATGAAAATATAGCCATCACTGGCTAAATCACAACGTTTTGTTGTTTGTTTGTCTTGAACAGTGGTCTGTAGCTGCATTGCCAACATTTTCTTCTTGCAACTGGGCTGCTTATTTCCAACGTAACTGCAGTAATGCATTGTGGCATTGTACATTTCTGCAAACCACGGATATGTAAAGTTTGTAGATTTTTATGTTAAACTTTTTCTTACATTTCAACAACGCTGTTGTAAGGCACAAAAACAGCTTGGGTATGGTTAGGAAAAGATGTTCATGTTCTATGTAATGTTTATGTGATTTTGCTGATATTTGTTTTTGTCCGGTGAGTGGGCTGCTAATTTAACAGGCAGCTTCTCTCGAAGGGTCATTTTGTGAATGTGTTGTCTTCATAAGCTGAAGCGAGTTGAACACCTTCTTTCCTAAATGAGATAATATCAAGACTGTTTACATTAGTATCATCCCAAGTTTCATGGGCAAATGAAAAAAGAGACATATTGCACATATAAAATGCAGAGCAGAAACTGGCAGATTAAAACTAATGTGCTGATGGTTTATTGAATGCTGTATCTAGCATGTTTAATGAGTCCTCGAAATATGACTTGTCTCAAATGGATGACATTAAAGTTTCAATCTTAACCACCCTGTTTTAATTAAATCTCCCTTTCCCTGTCTGTTTCTGTCCCGCTTTCTATCCTCTGTGCCTGTCTTCCTCTGCAGATTGAAGACATTGTCACTAACATCCAGGATGAGACGGAGGGTGTGCCCATCAGAACTGTCAAAAGTTTTATGACCAAAATCCCGAGTGTTGTCACAGGTAAGAACTAAAGAGAGAAAGAGATGTCAGAGACTTCCTGCAAGACTATGTTGCCAGAATTGTGCTTATGTTTTCTGATCTTCAATTAAGTGGTTAATAAGATTTGCTTTGGCTTAGACAACTGAGACTGTGAATAAAGGTTAGGAAATGATTGTTGCCATGGTGAAAAAAAAAAAGGGACGCAAACAGTCTTCCGCTGTAACACACTTTAATGACACAAATGTTCCCCCGGACTTCCTCACTAAAAGGTTTTGCTGACTTAGCACAATGTCCCGATACATTAACTTTTTTTCAGAGATAAAACTTTTTTTCTAGAAGTTTTGTTTTTTAGCCACTTTAGTCCACCATCCCAAAGCTGTATAGGTTGTCATTGTAGAGTATAAAGATGAGCATGCCAGCAAATAGTTACCTATTTATGCAAAGAGCAGTGGTCTCTAACTTACCACTAATTTCGAAATTATTTACTTGGAAATTACTCAGACAGAACTATGTAATTTGGTACCAAATATCGGGATAATTGAGAATGTATTCATTTGATACACAGGTCAGCTCAGCCTTCAAAGGAAATGTGAAAAATGTGAACTTGCGAACATAAAAATTGCCACATATGGGGAATATTGTTTTATTGTATAAAGCATTTCTAGTTACAGTTTTACTTGACTGAAAAGTGCTATATAAACAAAGTCTGATTGATTGATTGATAAAGTTTACAGTGATAATCGCATACTGAATTTGCATTATCTTGAGTTTAAATGGTTTAAATTTAAATTTCAAAAGTTGCTTCTTTCTATTGCATAGTCAGTCCAGTTTTATGAAGAGAACATCTTTCCAGTGGTAGAACACATTAATAAAGCTATTCTTCAAAGTAAATTCCTATTTCCCCTATAATTTGGACATATTGCTGTCTCTAGGAAATGATTTATAAATTATGTGCTTGTAAAATGCAAAACTTTACAATCTGTGTAGCAGTAATTACCAGAATTGATGTCAATTTACTGCATTCAGTGGTGGGGTTTGCAGCAAGCCCAGTGATAACAGTCATAAATATTGATGGCAGAGGCAGAGGAACATCTAAAAGCAAAAACTCCAGCAGCTGAGTCACAGCCTTATGTAGCTATATACATACATACAGGATCAATTATATACAAGGAATATTAATATGTGTGCTGTGGCTGCATTTCATTCTGTTTCTGTCGAGGCTGCTGCTCAGTTTCTTCAGCAGTGGTTCGCTGTCGGGTTGCTGAGTATCTGGAGGGAAAGTGGGAGGACAACATATGATTAAATGTTTGGAAAAGAAAGTGTGAAAGTGGAAACAGAATGAGTAATGCTGTCCTCCTACTGTCAAGGTGCCCTTAAGCAAGGCAATCAACCTCCGGCTGCTTGTGTAGAGCTGCGATTGTAGGTGTCAATGTGTGGAGCAGCACTGATGTGAGTCACTAGGGAAACATGCACACAAACATTTAGAATAGAAAAATAAACACATTATTAGCCAGTTGTACCTGTCAGCTGGGGATTGAAGTCAGCCACCTCGCCTGCTGGCTGTTGTTGCTTCGATTGATAATAGAAATAAATCTGGAGCCGCAATGGGAGGCTTTGACACACCCCAAACAAATGATGGAAACAAAGGGAGGCTATTAACATTCTTCTTTTTTCTCTCTCAGTTCTTGCACTTATGGAAAATGTATTACTCCAATAAGCCATAAGCTGAGCATATCAATAAACACAATTACTACAGCAGCAGATGGATGTGCAGAGCAGCAGCTTAGATGTTTGCAGCTGAGTGCCGAGGGCAAAGAAACTAATGAATGATGAAGAATTAAACACCATTTCCTTCAGGACTCAGAGAAAGCAGAGGGGGGACACAGATGAGATGATCTCCCCCGCAGAAATCCAGAGTTTTTTAGTGTCTTTACTTATCATAAAGAGACCTTTTGTGGTTGTTATAACAGTTTCAAGGCAACTGTGTGACATGAAGCCGTCAAAGTTTATTTGGTAGTTTATTCATTCGTAATCTTGTCTTTAAACTACTTCTTTTATTAAGTTTGCAGGTATAATTATTTTAGTTTAGAGCAAGCTAAAATGTCCTCTATGACACATAATTTTGAATGTAGATCATAAAGAAATTACAAATAAATATACCCCCTTGGTAATCATTTAGTGTTATTCATCCTGATGTATTCTCTTTAGACTCTATTAACATGAATTCCCAAAAAGTGGCTTGAAAAGGATGACCCCGCCCCTCACTTTTCTGTTTCTTTTCTACATAAGTGTGATGCATTCACTTTAAAAAAAAAATTCCCGATTTATCTTAAAGACATTATTGTCTTAATAATTATCATAATTATTATCAAGTTTGTCAAGTGAATGCAATATGCTCCCATACTTTTCTACTGCCTTTCTTGCTTTTTTTCCCTCTGTTCCTATTTCTTATATTGTAGCTAGTCTTTACCAGATATGTGACCATTCATCGTATAACAGTCATTTGTCCTTCTGTGTCCGCCCTGATTCAGGTACTGATATAGTACAGTGGCTGATGAAGAATCTGTCCATCGAGGATCCTGGTAAGTTTTTAAAATATGATACCAGTCTGTACAGTGCTGAATATTATGACTTTGTTAAAAGTCAAAATGACCCTCTCTACATATCAGAATGACGTACTTCCCCATTTAACTACAATCAAACAAACACCCAAAGAACTTCTAAAAAAACAAACTAAATGGCAATTAGACAGGGCCTCTGATTGAGACAGGTCTTTACTTTTCAAAAAGTGTTGCTGCACCAGGCTAGTAAAAGGGACTCGCATTTGATTGGGACAGGTTAATAACTGATGTTTCATGGTTACCATTAATATCAAATTCCAAGTTCTCCTTTATGTTGCTTGCAAATTTTCTCTGACGTTGTGTTTCTGTACAAGTGTTTTCAATTCCAGTCCTGGACGGCCCGAGCCCTTCAGGCTGTTGTTCCTCCTAAAGGGGTGATAAGCACCTGGTCTCAGATGTGGCTCATTACCTACCAGGAAGGAACAAAGAGCTGCACAGCTCTGACCCTCTAAGACTGAAATGAAAACCTTTCAATTCAAAACCCCTTTGTACGATGTAAAATACAGGAGAACACATATGGCAGCTTGTGAGGAGTTTGTCGCTGCAGTCCAGTTTGTGAAAGGTCAGACACAGTGTGAAGCAGACACTGCAGGTCTTTCAAAGGGAAAATCTTTTAGGTTTTACCTTTTCAGACACATTTATACTGGTATATTTGAAATGAACAGAAGATATTGGCAATGACTTTACCTGGAAAGTTAAGTGTTCTACAAGTTAATGTTGATAAACAATGCAAATACAACACAATGAGCATGAAATGAGAAAACTAGAGTTTTAACAAAAATCCCGGTAAGTGGGAGAGCAGTGTTTATTGTTGGTGCAATAGCCCACAGCCTCGACACTGAGTCGATCATTGAGTCATCCATGTACATCCTCAGTCAAACCGCTTCAGGGCTGAATCATACAGCTGAAATCCAATTTGAATTCAAAAGGATACAACATGTTATTTGTATATATACTCTGAGAACTGCTGTAAACAGAACTTTAAACGCAGCTACAGTAATGTGTGATCCTTAATGACATATCGATGGTACCTATGTGGCTTTTCTCCAAATCTCTAACTGGAGAAAATCTTCATCTTTTTATATTTGTCATCTTCATGGTATTATATTTATACCTTGTTCTAAAATGACACCTTCACAAGGGTCTGTTTTGATTTCAATGTCCCAACTACAAGTAGATGTTGCAATATAGATGATATATGAAGCACTAAGGAATCCACAGTGATCAGGACTTTTTGTTCTCCCCCTGTCACAGCTGAGGCCATGCACATCGGGAGTCTCATCGCAGCTCAGGGGTACTTCTTTCCTATCTCAGATCACGTCCTCTCCCTCAAAGATGACGGCACTTTCTACCGTTTTCAGGTGAGCAGGATTGTCAAGTGAGGACACTGAGTATCAATAGATCATGTTCACTTTAGATTTGATTGATACCACCACCAAGTGCGTAGTAATGAGCTGTTTGGTACTCAGTGTCTTGATCTTTAAGGTTTAGGGTTACATCGTCTGTTGAGTATCCTGGAATAGGTAATTGAATCTTTGTTGAACTCTTTGTTGTCACCTGATACTGACTTGAGTATCAAATGTTTACAACAAAGCTAACACATTGATTTTGAGACATTGACATAATTACTATTACACACAATGATGTAATTGCAGAGAAAACTGAGAAAATATCTGTTCAGCATTTTCTGGAACAGACAGTTTTTTTCTTGTTGATAAATGTGTCGCCCTCAATGTGCAATATTATTTTAAAATGGCGATCAGTCCCAGCCCAAAGCTGAAATGATGTCTTTGAAAGTCTTGTTTTGTCTACAGCACAAAAATATTTAGTTAGCTTCATAGAGGAATAAAAACAAAACAGAAATATTCACATTTAAGAATCTTTAATCTGAAAATTTGGATTTTTTTTTTCATTAAAAATTAGGATCTGATTAATCGATTCTCATGTTAGTCTGAGATTAATTTAATAATAGTCAGCTAAGCAATTCATTGTTGCAGCTCTACTACACATAATTTATATAGATGGTATGACTTCTGTTTTTATGCATCCAAGACAGCAATAGCTGTGCCTGGAGGCATTATGTTTTAGGGTTGTCTGTGTGTCCGTCCTTCTGTAAAATTCTCATGAACGCAATATATGAAGAACACCTTGAGGAAATGACTATAAAATTTGGCATGAATATCTCCTTGGACTCAAGGATAAACTGATAGATTTTGGTGGTCATAGGTCAAAGGTCATGGTCAAGGTGATCAAGATCTGTCTCATTATTGTGAACAGAATCTCTCAACAAGGCCTTAAAGGAATTTCATCAAATTTGGCACCAACGTCCACTTAGACTCCAGGATGAATAAAGTAGAATTTGGTATTTAGAGGTCAAAGGTCACAGTCAAGGTAAATTTGCATAGGTCTCATTCTTGTGGACACAATATATCAAGATGGCCTTGAGGGAAATTCTTCAAATGTGGCTCAAACGTGCACTTGGACTTCAGGGTAAACTATGTAGATTTTGGTAGTCAAGGATTAAGGTCTCTGTAACCCTGTCTGTCCTACTTTCACAAATGCAATATCTTTGCAACACAATATCGGTTTTGGGCATGAATCAAGAATTCGTATGCTAATTCTGACAAAAATTCCCACTACTGTCAAAAAAAATAATATGATATAGTGATGACATTTTATATCCAAACTGCAAGGCAGCAATTCTAGTTTATATTTTAGTCATGTGGAGCCCCAGGACATTTAATCCAGTAAACAGCTTTAAAAATTATTAAAATCCACAGTTTCAGGGCCATTTGAATTCAGCTTTTGAAACTGTGTACTTTTTGTAGATGTAAAAAAGGAAGAGAGCGAAAGAAGATTTTTTAACAATGGCTTTTTATTATAAATGGATTACATACATTTTTTTCTCCAATAAATTTCCCCGTGCCTTTTAAAACAGACTTTAGATCAAACTAATCCCTTCTTCATCCTGCATTTGTGTGAAAGACACTGAAAAGTCGAGTGAGGTTAATCTGATTGTAGGGGCGCTTTTCTTTCATAAAAAAACCTTAATCAGCTGTTGAAGATTACTTGTTCTGTTATGGAATTACAACACACCAATCTTGATCCTGGTGACAAAAGACCCTGTCCGCAATCTACAGCTTCTTCTGTACTGCGCTGGGATCCTGTGTGACCCGATTAAAAATGAATGGTGATCTGTTAAAATATTCATCAAGCAAGAGAGGGAAGCAGGTCCGTGTTTGGGCTGAGTAGGCGGCTACCAAAAGCCTGACAGAGAGACACAGTGTAGTAGCGTAGTACACTAGAATTAGAGTCTCATTGAGGGATGGAAAGGAAAAAGCATGCTGACATTTTACTCCTCCTTCACTGTTCGCAGATAAGACAGTGGCATTAGAATGTCACCGATTAATTATGCCAGACTGTTTCATCCAGAATTTCCTAATTAAAAATAGGAAACAATGTTTTCACATTCCTCAGCGGGGAACGGCGAGGTGGCGCATGGCGAGATTAGAATGATCTCTGTGCAGCATCTTCCTTCCTTCCTATTCACTGAGTCTTGTTGGAGGGCTGAGTCTCCACCGGAGCCGGAGGAGCAGTTTAATTAAACTAGACGGCAGTGCACATTACCGCGCTGTGACCTTGCTTCTCCTCCTTCAAAGTGAAGTGGAAGAGAAGACAAGAGGAGGAGGAGGCTGTTCGCCATAGTGGAAAAGCTTCATAAAGATAATCACCACTCATTAGCATTTCATTTTCCAGGCAAATTAAGTGCAAGGCAAAGAGAAGCACAGAGCAGGAAAATCAAAACAATTAACACCATGTAAAACCTTGCTTCACTAAAACAACTAAAGACGGTTTTAAAACAGTGATTCAAAACCCTGCGAGCTATGTTAAATAACAATCCTATCAGCATCTGTGCTTCGCCTGCTGCCTTTATTATTCTGCTCTGCCATTGTTTGTTTTGCAGCTTTCATCACCACACATTTTATTGTGTTGCTACAGTGCTCCCACGCCTCTGCAGCACCCCCCAGGATGCCTCTTACTCAGGGAAAAGTTTTAGGAGTCAGCTGTTCTGAATCTGTTCAATACTGATAATATTTTGATTGCTCACATGGTGGTGCAAGGCAATCATGTGCACAGCTGTGTCTCTGAGACAAACAGCAGCCTCCTTAAGGTCACCGTCATCACTCCAGATTTTGATGGAAATTTTTGAAAGGACACGCTTGCCTGCAAAGTTTTGACTTGCCCTCCTTAAAATAGTAAGCACTGGCTGACCCACATTTGACATTCACCTTTTCACTTTATTCTCCCATCAGGCACCATATTTCTGGCCATCCAACTGTTGGGAGCCTGAGAACACAGACTATGGTAAGAGCCTAAAGGGAAACATGGACATTTTGCTTTATTTTTTCTCAAAAAATTCAATTGTTTTTTAAACATGTGTGATTAATATCAATAGTTAATTGCAATTAATCACATTTTTCTAATCACATTTAAAATTCTATTATTTTGTCTTCCAAAACAGTTTTGGAGTCCATATTGATTAGGTAAAACAATTCTTAATCAGATTGTCTGGATTGGTAATTAAATGACAGCACTTGCACTTTTCAGGAGTTCCAGTTTAGGTGCCTCTGATTCATACAGGTCCTGTATGAGTGAAACTATTGTGCCCGTGACAATAATGTATATGACTGGTCACTTAGACCCAAGTCTTCCACGATGTTGACTGGTCTGCTGTCAGTTGCCATCCACTTAGCAAGAGCTGTAGCTAACTCCTTTTATTTAGTTTCATCCACAGGTCTGTGGCATTGTGTGCTCTCCAAAATAATGCTTTGTCAACTTAGCAAGACTTGACTTGCTGACATCAGTCTGATTAGCTGCACCTTTATGCTCAGCTCATAGATGGTAGCAATTTTAATTCTCTTTAGGGTCCCTGATATGCACAAATATTCCAAAAGAATGGGCAAAAATAACATATTTATAATGCATAACCTGCATGGGTTTTGTCCAAAATTGCGTGGGACTAGCATAAAGTGGTTATGTCTGTAAAGGGGAGACTCGGCAGTACAGAACCCATTTTCATTCAGATATCTTTAGCTGAAATGTCAAGGGAGCCCTGTAGAATGGCCATGTTGTTTTTTTTTCTTTCTAAAATTTAGCCAAACTTTGAAACATTATTTATTAACCCCTGGTGAAGCTGGCCTGACATGATTGGTACTACTGGGTTGGTTTTTTAGTTTATTGAGGGTTTGCTATTTGTGTACATAATATGTCACTAAATATATCATACAGTATTGTAAAATACTATTTGTCAAAAATTACAAAACCCAAAGTTAAACCTCACCTGTACTCGACGAAAAGAGAAACAGTAAAGTAACTAGTGAAAACTCATGCACGCCTGGAGCCTCTTTCTGTCCAATTGTGCAACAATGTGTCCATTTTATATAAATATGATGTTATGAGACCTTTTTTTGTCTAAGTAAACATATACAGAGCATTAGGCAGAATAAATGATACAGCAAAGCTAAGAAAACAGTCCATTTGAAAGATACAAGATTGTATTACAATAATAAATGACAAAAAATAAGCAGAAACAGGCAATATAATAACTAAGTAACCTTAATGAATCAAAATCTACATACAGATAAAAGTAGAAAAGTGTATTCAGTCAGAGGATTTAAGCCAAAAAGTTGCGGTGTTTTGTGATAAGCTGTGTGATTTGACAAGAGCCTTTAATTCTCAGTGGAAGTGACCCAGAGATCCTCATTTTCTGTTATTTTCTGAACTTACCAAACTGTCCTAGCTGTTCTATTATTAACCTTTACCCACATAGTCATTATATCCACATAACTGATGATTATTTATCAAAAAACTTATTGTATAATTATTCTGTGAAGGCATCAACAGTCCTCCCAACAGTACCATCAGAATTTTGAAAATAGTGTGATATTACATTTTCTCCATATTGCCCAGCCCTACACTTCAGCACTACTTGTACCCTCGGCTGTAAAGTGACGGTAAACAGGGTAAGTCAAACACCACTCCACTGCCTGCCCCTCATCCTGTCAGAGTCAGCCATGGCTGCAGTTTAGGGCTCAGTGCCTCTGCACACTCCACCTCATAATCCTAAAGCAACAGATAGGTGGACAGGAGTCCTCCAAAACTGATTAAATTCTTATATCATGTGAGGTGAGGAGAGGAGAGGTGAGGCAGGTACATACAGGATGAGAGATGTATGCCTGAAGGGGAATGTGTATACTGATAAATCCCAGTCTTCGATCTTCTCTGTCCCTCTCACAGCTATTTACCTGTGCAAGCGGACCATGCAGAACAAGACCAGGCTGGAGCTGGCCGATTACGAGGCGGTGAGTGCTGGACTGTTCCTCTATACACAGATCAATACTTAGCATTGATCTGTATGTCAAGCCTGGGGCAGAAAAACACAACCTCTTAAAGGTCAGATTTGTGTTTGTCTGCTATAATATGAAATCTAAGTTGCATCTCAGAAACTTTAAAGCCGTGGGATGTTTCCAAATGTATTTAGTTACTTTTAATATTATTTTATCCTTAGAGATTTTTGTGTCTTTCTTCTTTCCACCAGGAGAACCTAGCCAGGCTGCAGAGAGCTTTTGCCAGGAAGTGGGAGTTTATCTACATGCAGGCTGAAGCCCAGGTCAAGTAAGTGCACTTTGTTACCACAGCAACTCATGAAACCACAGTGCACACAGTGATGTCATTCACACCTAAGGTGAAAGGTAAACAATACAATATAACCTCGAAGTGTGATATCTCATTTCACGAGCTTTGAGTGTTTCTGACAGACTCCATTAACCCTCATGAAATGGGGGTTCCCACAACATTACCTGTCAAGTGTTATCAGGGCACCGTGGGTCTACTGCTTTATGTTTCTGACGCAGACGACATGATCCATGCATTTTTAAAACAGCAGTGATAGACGGTGTACTTTTGGAACATAAAGGAATTGGGAAATGGTGACAGAAGAGGGAAAAAGAATAAAAGATTAATGCCTGGCTTCAACTCTGTGATTAATTTATTGATATACACTGACCGTTAACTCATTAAAGTTAGAACAGCATGGCCCCAAGATCTTTACAGATACAAAACATTAGGGCCCCTGGTCTTCACTCTCTTGTGTGCACCTGCAACCCACATTCTAACTACTACACACACACTACATTTCTGCAAAATACTTGACAGCAGTGGCATGTTCAGATTTTTTTTTTTTTGCTGAGGTGGCCCAATTGGGGCACTAACTTATCCAGGGATGGTGTGAAGAACGAGTGATGCTGCGGGCACATGCGTCGACATAGCTTTAATTTACCATTTTTGTCTCCACTACCCATACCCTCTTTAATTGCTAACATTTCAGTCTTACATTGCTGTTTTTAGTTTAGTTTAAAAGATAAATAAACCTACCAATCACAGCACAACAGAGCAAATTTAATAGTTTAATCTGGAAATGCTTTTCTGTATTTGAAACACGTGACACTTATATTTTCAACCAAAGACAGTGTAGTGGACTCTTGATTATTTGATCAACACAAAACAATCAGAGCTGTGCAAAGAAGAAATTTTGTCCTAGTTGTAGTTTTGTCCAGAGAGCAAACCACACTGTCGGAGTGCGATGGCATTGACAAGAGTGCAGCAATACACATCGGTGGTCGTAGACAGTGCACACATACAGAGGAAACAGGTGCAGGGACCACACCAAACCTTTGAGCACATGAGCGTCAATGTTATTAAAAACTGATGGACATATAGACTTTATAATCTCCACTCTATCCTCTTTCCCCTTCTTATCCTTCCATCCTCATTCAATTGCTATCTCTAATGCGGATGCCAGGAGAGCTGCATTTCTCACACTGACTGATCTCATCTGCAGGATCGACAGGAAAAAAGATAAAACTGAGAGGAAGATCCTTGACAGCCAGGAGAGAGCCTTCTGGGACGTCCATAGACCTGTGGTAAGCCTCTGTCTGTGAATTTGAGAGTGTAGCCACCTTCCTCATCTTCCATCCACATGCTGTCTCTTTTCTATCTTTCAAAAGCTCTGCTTTTGGGTTTACATAATGCCCCACTCTACTCAAAAAAGGTGTTTTTCTCCAGTTTATGGCCCTTAAAATGTCTGACCTTGCCAGGGTGTAGTGCTGCCGGAGAGCAACGATGCTTTGCCACTTTTTCTCTCCAAGTGAGGGAAAAAAAATTTCAGTCTGGATAATCTAGCTGAAATTCAAACAATTCTTCAAAAATGCTTAAAGATCCAATCGTCACCAAAGCATGTCATGCGAGAAAGCCAATTTACTGACTATACTGTAATATACTGCCTTGCATCTGTTTGTCACTAGAGCGTCAGCTTCCTCTACTGAAGGGGTTGATGTCTAAGCACTTCCCTTTTCAGCTGACATTCAGATGTATGCATGGCATGGTAAGATAATCTCCACAAATGAACACAATTTTTAGGATTTTTGAGGCCTAAATGTAAATGCTAGAAATAAAAAGCTAACTTTAAGGTTAAATTAACTACACTACGGTTACATGACTTAACATCACCAACGTAAGGTCGCCACCACAATGAGGCTGTAAGGCCGTGTTTGGCTAGGCGTGTCATCGCTCTATAGTCTCATTTAGATACTAGTTAACAAGTGCCATTTTTAAGACATATAAAAGCCTCAAATATTGTAAGCAGGGTATGTACTTACATATTTTTATGTCACATAACAAAACATTAAAGTTTCTTTAGCTTGTGTAAACCACAGACCTTATTGCTGAAATGCTAAATAATTTCCAGGTTTTAGGACTCATAACTGGGGCATTATATCGCTGGCTAGTACAGGGAACACATATCGAAGGGGTGAAAGATTTTGACACAAAACCGGCAAATAAACCAAAACCTCCAGCGCAGAGTGTACTTGTCAGAGAGGAGAGTTAGCGTTTTCATAGTGAAAGATTTGACAGCAAAAATGGTAGAGTGTGCAGTTTGTGGATGTAGGTTTGACCCTGGAGTTTAGTTCACTATCTACACGCGGGAAAAAAACAGCATGACAGATAATATCATATTTCAAAACCACTAATGAGCGTAAGCCACTGTCAGTTAGCCTACATGCTACCAAACTAACGAACAACAAAATTTTAAAAAGCTAACTACACCTTCCAGTCTGACATGTCTGCTGGTCATCATTTTTTAGCACAACAGACTCCTCATCTGAGTCTGACTGAGGCTCAATCATGTATGGCTGAATCTTTTGTGTTTACGCTAACGCTAACGCTAGCCATCTTGATGCGCAAATCACCAGTCAGCCCGGCCCTTGCAGCTCAGGACAAGAGGAAAGTAAAACCTACAGCAAGCAGCATTGGCAGAGGCCAAATCAAGAATTTCTTGTTAAGAGAGAAAGAGTTGATCCACCTACAGATCCTTTTCAGAGTGTTTCATTTTTCAACATTATGTTAAACGATTAACATAATTAGAGTAAGTACATGCATACTAAGTAAGTGCATGTCTGGAAGAGGGTGTGAAAATCACCATTATTGACTGCAATAAGGATTCTGTTTTTGTTTTTCTGTGTTTTCTTCAGCCTGGCTGTGTCAACACAACAGAGATGGACATCAGGAAATGTAGACGCATGAAGAACCCCCACAGAGTTAAGAAGGTATAAGTCCCACTTACAACTGTGTGACACTATCCATTTTAGCATGACATTTGAAAAATCCTTGAAGGTTAAAGTCCTCCAAGGATTTGAAAACAAAGAAAAGAGCCTTAAAAAAATACTGGTTTCTGTTTACAATACATTAACACGAGAAATATTATTGTAAGTTCACTGAATAAATATGGCTTTAATTTCACTTAAAATAAGTTAGCAACAACCTTTATCAACTCTGTTCTTTTAGACTTACATTTATGCAAGGAGTCATTGTTGAATTACTGAAATTCATCCCCTTCAATGTTACAACACACTGTTGCCTCCTTGTCAGCTGTTTTCATGCCTTTTCTGCACTGCCTGAAAATAATAAGTAGACTTTGTTATCTCTCCATTATCTCTCCCACTCCTCCTCTCTCGTCTTGTTCAAACGGCCCAGTCAGTGTACGGTTTGGCGGAGGAGGGAACACAGTCTCAGAGTCCCATACACACTCCTTCACACCACTGCAGGAAAGGCACCAAGGAAGATGTGGAGAAAGAGGTAAAAATCTGCCCTTGAAGAATTTGCCAAAATGAACAACTCACTCAACAAACCCTCAGTATTTGTTTTGTGCTGTCATGTTTACTCCACCGGCATTTGATTTTAATTCCCACAGAAACAGAGAAGATTGACAGCCTCTGTGTTATAGGGTCAAATTTTGCAGGAATTCTGCTTTATTGCTTTTGAGAACAACGGGGGATTGATTTTCACTGCAAAACAAGAAAACAACCAAAAACAACAGGATACAACTGGCTTATGGGAAATTAGGTCTTAATTATGAGAAACAGCAGCACTTACTTCTGAGGCTGCTGACAAACTCAAACATGGTCTTGTTTGTTTATTATAATAAAGCCAAGTAGTCATTTGGTGCAATTAGATAATCATACACTGATATTTTGGAATATTTGCGGAACTTACTCAACCATTTTGTTTGCTGTTCTTGTACAAAACCTGCATAAACAAACACTGACTGCTGTCACCTTCTCTTTCAGATCTTATTCCTGAACACACAGCTAGATCGTCACCGTATGAAGATGTCTAAAGTTGCTGAAAGGTACCACACAAAAATACTGCACATCGTGAGGAGCGTGTCTAATCTTTATCTTTTCAGTGTACCGTGTTAGCTGAGAGGGAGACACCAACTTTTCTCATAAAGAGGACGCCTGTTTGCTTTCATATCTGCTGTGCTCTCTCTGACCACCTATAATCAGACAAACCTGTGCTCTGCTAACTTCACTTTTATTTTATCTGAACCAGAGCAGGGGCAGGTGGAGGTCATTTGTTTTGAAGCCCCATGTGAACCCGTGGTGGTTTTAGTTTTGCATTTAGAAGTAGAGTGATAATATGAAAAGAGCTTAAGTTCCACAGCATTTGTGCTGCTGTTGTTTGTGTTAAGGGATCAACTGGGTTACAGGCTTAGTAGGTTGTGGTTTCTCTATGGATTTATCTGCTTCCCTGTTGGTTTGGCAGTTTGGAATAGGGGTCCAAGAGAAAGGCACAGGACATGGAAAAAAGAAAAATAAGGGCTGCCTTTGTAATGGTGGTACCAAACAGATGGTGGCCTCAAATGTATGACAACCCACTCAAGCTGCAACAAAATGACTTTACCTCAAACAAAGTATGGTAAACAGGAATTCTGTTTTAATGTATATGCATGGAGAAAGAACACTGTAACTCTTGACATGGAGGTACAAAGATGAACTGGCACAAAGAGGAGGAAACATCATCATCATCATCATCATCATCATCATCATCAACACACAGGATACATCCCAACACTTATATTTGTTATTTCCTCGCTACTCTATCCTGGCCTGAACCAGAAGTCTTTCTGGTGCCCCATCTTGAATGCCATCCCAAAACTCTTATTTTTGCTCTCATTCTTAAGGAGGGAGTGAGAAGGGGTCTCTGAGGAGTGATCAGCAAGGATACAGCCTTCTGGGAAGTTTTTAATCTGACAACGTTTTCACGTTGACCCCATCATGACAAGAGCTTTATGAAAACAGTGATAGGTGACATGAAACTGCTTTATCAAATGGTTTTACTAGTTTATCACTGGGTTCATCTGTTTTGAAGAGAAGGAGATCTCTGTGGACAATTCGGCTCAGAGTAAACAAACCTAAATATCTGGATCTTAAAATTATAAAAAAAAAAAAGTTAACACACATTAACAGGTGCTGTGCTAGCAGCCCAGTCTCAGACATTCAGTATAGCATCCACGAAACTCTGATTTGTAATATGATACTGCTTTATTCCATGTTTTTGTCAATTCAAATCACCTGGATTATTTGTTTTAGAGAGAAAAAATACCTTTGTGGATAATCTGGCTCCTGGTAAAACCTCCTGAATGTCTGAATCAGAAAATAGGTGAGCATGTGCAAGACTAGCAGCCCATCTGTGAATAGGCAAACAGTTTCAGAGAAACACTGATTTGTAGCATGAAACTGATTCACTAGTGATTTTGCCAGTTTTAATCACTTTTTTTTGAGAGGTATAGACATCTGTGAATAATTCAGCTCTGTGTAAAAAGAAACCTGAACAATGAGCTCTGAACCAATTCTAATCAGCAGTTTCAAGTTTCAAGCTTGGTTGAAATCTGCAGTCCCTATCGCTTTACACCACTAAATCCCCCTAAACTGTGCACACTGTTCCTTTAAAGTGTTTGAATTCATTAGAAACACTTTTTACTGTTCTGGCAGATTTCTCATGTGTTGAAATAACACTTCAAGTAAAGCAAACAACGCATTAAGACAGTGAGAAGTGTTTGCAGTGGGTAGGGTTGGGATCAGGCATTCAGGCAGAAATGGTTAAAGTCAGAACAAAGTGAGGAGGATTATTTGAAAAGATGCTGCAGGCTGGAGGTAGGGGTTGAAGTTGCCATAACAATGCCTCAAAGCAAACGTAAGCTTCAAAGCTTCACAAATATTAGATTATTGCAGGTTTATTGCATTGCACTGTACAGGTCTTCTTTTTATGTTGTTCACCTTCTCTGTAGTGCAAGAGAGACACAAAGTTGTATGTATATGTTTTACTACGTAACCCCCCCGTGTAGCAGACATGCTCCTGTGTTTTCTTGCCTGACAGTCCCATCCTCTGCTCAGTCAGTTGGGACTGTTATTACCTCTCAGCAGAGCAGAAAAGTGTGATTACTGCTGGCTGCTGCTCTGTGCTGCCTCCCTGACCCTTTAACCTCCTTCCTCTTCATACAGAGCTGGGTTTAATTGGTGCTCCTCAGAGCGGATAGTTTTGGACTTTTGCCCAAACCCTGCAAGAATCTACATGTCAGACAACATCAGTCAAGTTGGGCAATGACATTCAAAACAACTAGTATCCTGCATTTCCTTTCTTATCACTACTCACCTCGAATACATTTTAAAATATGATCACTTTTTGTCTCAGTATGCATAAGATACGATGCATAATACATGGTATATGACTAAAGTGTTGACTAAACCATCTATAGGTGGAAAATATTTTTCTAGCAAGTGAATGTACAGCAGCTTGCCGATGCTTTTGTTTACTTGTAATGTAGTTCCTGCATTGGTCTCTTCAGTCTCAACAGTGTGCACCATAAAACTTTAAACATAAATATGGAACAAACACAAGTCCAAGCACAAGTGCAGAATCATACAAACATCTTATGATTGCAAAAATTCCGTTTTAATGCAAGGTCAGTTAAATAAATTATTATTTTTAATATTCTACAACTGTTTTAGCACAGCTCTTGGGACAATGAACAGTCTGATAGATGCACACTGGAAAGAGGCCTCTTTCTGCTCTGTACAATCACAGGCACGCTTACAGGATTATACTTCACTTCTAGTCAGATACTTTTCTTTGGGTCACAGGTTTCATGCTGAGGATGCAAAATTTAAAAAAAGTGCAAAGCTTTGAGGATAGCAAGCAAAGTCTGTCTTGCTTGTCTGTATTGCAGCTACACTTCTGCACAATTCAGTTGCACAAAAACACAACTAAACCTAAGAGTACAAGTTGTAATGGATTCAGCTCTGGCTGCTGCTGTCTGTGGTCCTGGTTCTCTTCTTTCCTTGAGCTGTTGGTGCTGCACTCTGTGCTCTGGATTTCATCTGAAAGGATTTAACAAGCATTTCTCTCCTGATCTCATGGTTACATGCATGCTCTGGTGCATATTTTCTATAATTTAATGCTAAATGAAGTATTGGTTTTATTTTAGTTTCTTTGTTGACTGATTTGGTACTTTCTATTTGCAAAAAGGATAGACTTGGGTGTTGTTTGGTAGCTTGCATGCTCTAGATGCCTTATTGGGCCTCAGGGTGTATCTTTAGGCCCAACTGCATCAATAGTTACACAAAAGCCCTGCTCAAGGTATTTTACTAATAATGAATCCAGCTCAACTTTACTTATGTAGCACCTTCGATACAAACACACAGCCAGAAGTGCTTCGATAAGTAGTCTGACCAACATATTTACATATTCTTTAGTGCAATAACATGTACTATTATTTGTATTATTCTTTTTTTATTGTTGTTATTGTCATTATTTTTTAGTATTGTTATAATTATTTTTTAATTTATTATTTTAAGTCTTAATAATATTTTTAAAAAATATATAGAGACTTTCATAACATAAAATGCATACTAAATAAACTGTAAGGTTATATTGAGTTAGGGTTGAAATTATGAGCAGTAAAACATTTTCAGAAGTTGTTGCGATGCAAAGATGTGAAGCCTAGGGACAAAGGGAAGTAACAAAGTGCTGTGATGGTAAAATTGTCAGGATAGCCATTTATTATTTAATGAATGAATGATTGAATTAATGAAAAAAGCAACCAAGCAAGCAACAGGCAGGTAACACACTGAAACAAAGGGAGAGGGCAGCAAATCATGAAACAATTAAAACATAGTGTTCCTGACCAAACCCAACCCCAAGCTTGCTACACTTACAAAAGGTACGAAAATAAAAGAACCTACCTACCTATGTACAAACCTGATCAAACACAGTCGAAGCAGCCACCCATAAGCCTAGTGTCTTAGACATATAATTGCCTATATTGTGGTGCTAGGGTGAAATGTGTGTTTAACAAAAATCAAAACCAAAATCTATTTGCTGGAACTCAGTGGACTTTTATTGTCACCGCGAAACCCATTTGGAGCACTCAACGAGCGGGAGGAAGGAGGGACAACTGGCGGCACCCGATTGGCTGACAGGAAGATGTATAGAGGCAGGACCAGACGCAGACAGAGGGTAACCCCCGGAATACGAAAGGGGAATCCCTGATGATGTCGCAAATCCCTAATTAGGTCATCATCCCCAGCCACACCGTCAGAATAAACGAGCCTCAGAGACACAAACCACCAAAGGCAACGCCGGTGCCTGTAACCAGAGTCCTGCTGTTGTTTATGCACTTTCTCAGTTCTTGTTTATTTCACAGTATCAAAGAGAGGTAGGAGTTTCACATCTGGGCTTCTGATCAGAACAGATGTTCTTGCTTAACAGTTTGTTTTCTCATAATTCACTCAATTAACTTCTGAAAGCTTTCAAGTCACAGTTATATCAGATAAATGGAGGATATAATGATTTCAATGAACAAATGGTCAACATTTTTATTTGTGATCAGATATTCAACCAACCTCCTCTGTCCTCTGTCCCCTGTGTTATGTGTATGTTTGTGTGTCAGTCTGATAAGCTACACTGAGCAGTACATGGACTATGACCCATTTGTGACGGCACAAGAACCATCCAACCCATGGACCAGCGATGACCCCTCCCTCTGGGATCTGGAGGCCAGCAGGTACACAACCAGGAACCATAGCAGTTTCACTGTCACAGCCAATGAACAAGAGTTATTAACTGGCAAAAGGTCAAATATTAACTGTAGAATTCAAAGCAGTCAATTTCTTGTGTCTGTGACATCCTGTCAGAACCTGTTGCCTTAAATACACACAATAAAAGGTTGTGATTTCAATAGCTTGCTCATTTAAGAATATATTGAGATCAAACCAGTTCTCGTGTCTGTGACATCCTGTCACAACTTACACAGCTGTTACTTTGTGGAGATGAGTGGTCAGAAAATCCTCTAACATCATTATCAGTGACCTGCTGCCTTAAATATGCACATTTCAAGGTTGTGATTTCAATAGCCTGCTCATTTATGAATATATTGACATCAAAGGACCTCTCAAGTGTCTGTGACCTCTTGTCATAACTCTTGTGACTGATACTCTGCAAAAATAAGCCCTCAGAAAATCCCTTATCTTCACTATCAATGACTTTTCTCCTTATGTACACACAATTTAAGGTTGTTATTTCAATAGCCTAATTATGAATCAATATATTGACATCGAACCAGTTCCAGTGTTTCTAGGACATCCTGTCACAATTTTCACAGCTGTTAGTTTTTAAAAAAGCCCTTAATCAATCTCTATGCATCATTATCAGTGACCTATTACCTTAAGTGCACATATTTCATGGTTGAATACATCAAACTAATTCTCATGTGTCTGTGACATCCTCTCACAACATTCACAGCTGTTAGTTTGTATTCAAGAAGAAGGAAGCTAACCTGCCTTTAGTAGCCTGTTCCTTATTTCTGCTTGATGTTAGCACCTGGAGGCCTCATTAGCGAAAAAAATTAATCTCCAACTGAGTGTCAGTGGTTGAGTTGAATCATTGGTAATATAGGTGGCAGGCTTTTGACAAGAAAGACGAACACGTGGAGACTCTCCCTCTGCTCCTTTGATTTTAACCCTTTAAAACTGTCCATCCTGATTCCATCAATGTTATAAGACTACAATGCTTCAGTTGAGTAGGCTGCTCTTTTGAATTATATCAGGTGTAAGATGAAATGCACAGACTTGAGCATGCTGAGAAGCATCTTTTTTTTTTGTAGGGTTTCAATTAAATGCTTTTTTTTAAGTCATGTCAGTTCAGTTTTAAGATTATTGTTGACAAATCTTACCAAATCAGACTCTTAAGAACTATTTTGAACTGAGGCACAATACAACAGATCACTGCTGTAGAGTCAGGAGTGATCTGGCAGCAGTGGTGAGCGTTATTTACAGGCAATTACACTGAGTGATTTCTCATTTTCTGTAGTGAAGGAAACTGGAAGGTCATTCAGCTGACTCCATCAATCCAAATCAAAAAATCCAGCTCTGTTTATGTCTTATAGACACATATTGGACAATGTCAATTTATTGATCCTAACTGAAATGTTGCCAGGGAAATGAAGGTAATGAACTGAAGTATTATCTCATAGAGAGAGCAATCGCAACCCTCAAGAAGTTGCACTATGCTTCACGCTCTTGGCCTGTTCTGAATTATGCAGGAATTAATTAGAGCAGGCATATAATCATTGTGCCTAATGTCATTTAATAATTTAGCTGAATGGATTAATTGCAGAATAGGAGAAAATGAATTCCCAGCAGAGATTAAATTGATTGACGATGATGACAGATGGCATAATGCGCAGCTTTCCCGACACTAATCTCACATCAACATCAGGCCTTTTAAATGCCTGATCGCATTTTAGGTTTTAATGTCTTATTATCCCTCCCTCTGTATTCATGTCAGCCCTCCTTACACTGAGTAGTCTTCACCATTTCCCTGTAATTTAATCTCTTCTAATCACTTTTTAATCTTGATTTCCCTGCTGAAGCTTCAGGTGGATGTTTTATATACTGCCTCTCTCCCATCTCTCCCAGTAAGGAGCCCAGTCAACAGAGAGTGAAGAAGTGGGGTTTCTCTCTGGAGGAGGCCCTGAAGGACCCAGCAGGACAGGAGCTCTTCCTCAAGTTCCTGGAGTCAGAGTTCAGCTCAGAGAACCTGCGGTAAACATGAGATGCCGCAAAAATAATCTCCAACCTTTTTTATGTTGTTTTTATGTTTGTTCGTTTTTTGCCAGTTTGTGAAAACTTTTACATTAATTTTGCCGTTCGAAACATGCTGTGCTTCAGTGAGGGAGAAATAGCATGTGGTGCACAGTGGTGGTCTATTTTACATTTTGAGTTTTTTTGTGAAGAAAGGGGAAGAAAGTTTTTCTTTTATGGGAAAGTTTCTTGTGCTTTAGAAAAATTCAATTCACCAACATATGATTCGGTGTAAGTCTGAAGCTGTTCAGCAGCAGCTTTTATGCATTTTCATTCGTGACATTTGTCAGGAGAGTGTAACAGTTATTCAAAAGCTTTCACTGCTCTGAAAATAGCCAGATAACTCAGATTTCTCTTTGGCATGCATTTTGTTTCAACCTACCATTTCAACCCACTTGCACACGGTAAACACAGAAAGAAACAAATTACAAGCTAAAGATTTTCCTGTTCCCAGAACAGGAGATCTGTAACACACAAAGTAAAGTGCCACTGACAGAAATCTAAACACACATTTTGTTACACATTGTATCTTTGCACATAGAAGAATAATTATTTTCTGTGTTTAGTTTAGCAAGGTAAATTCGTAAGTTGTTTCTTCTAAATCATTTTTTCCTTAAGAACACATTTACATGGTTGAAAAATGTGGAAAACAGTGGAATTGAAGTGTGTAAAGATCAGATATAATGAAACTTCATTGATCCCTTAAAAAAACATGGTAGAAAAGAGCAATAAAGAGCTGTGTGCATCCACAATTGAACCCAAAATAATGCCAACAACAATTCTTTTTTGTTTTCACTCACAGAAATACATGACATGGACAAGAAACACTTAACGACCCATTGAATGGTGATGGGGATGAAATATGTTAGAATAACTTGCTGGCAACAAGGAAAAAATGCCAATGCAAAGTCAATTAGGGCTGTATATCTTCATTGACACATGAATTAAAAATGAAGAGCAAGAAGGTCTGCATAGGGAGGGTGGGACAGGTGATGGACGGGTCAAACAAACATGGACCTTCAACTAGGCAGCTGTTTGTGTGCTGTATTAAACCACAAGTCAACCTGTGACTGTACGTACTTTATATAACAACGCAAAGTACTTACATAGGCCATTTACATAAATACGCAAAGTACCCAAGTGTACAACACTTACATCCCATATGCATTGTCAATGCAAATTGGTCCAATTCAAAGGAAAGTGAAGGACATTTTTAAGCAGGCTTTAATGGAATGTCTAGAGTAGGGACCTCGCACAAATTTACTCAATCTTGTCCTTTTCTTTTAAATTTCACTTTTTCATGTAGTTACATAAATGCTGAATTTGCACATGTTGGTCTTGCCAGAACTGGCATCTTGATTTGCAGATTTTCTCTCTAGTATCATACGGCCTAGCTGTTTCTTGTGTCATATTTCAGAGTCAAAACCAAACCTGGTGTGAAATTTAAATTTCTGCAAATTTTCGGATTTTGTTACGATGATGTCATGTTTGGACCTTTTGTCATCCATCAGTTTATCCTTTCACTGTCCAGCTGCTTGTTTCACCGTTGAAACTCAATCCTTGCTCCTCCATATGAGAGAAAAACCCCAAACAACACATATACACTCACACACTCTCATACACACCCAGGCCCTCAGTTCCCAAACATAACATTCAGATAGCAAACAGTCGCAACAGTGTGGCGAAATGACCAGTCTCTATAAGTGTGTGTGTGTGTGGTTGTGTGTGTGTCTGTGCCTGTGCGTGCGCACTAATGTGAGAGTGTGTCGTCTTCTTGTAATTTAATGAAGTTGTTGGTTTCTTAGAGTTGTTGCTCATTAAATCTCAGTACAGTTATTAAATTCATCCTTCAATTCGCCGTGCAAATTTATAGACTTGCATCATGTTCAGGCCTTATGCAGCAGAGCAGCAATAAGAGAGAGTGTGTTTTTGATGTGAGAGAGAGAGTGAGTGAGCATCCCTAACAGCCACAGAGAGAGAGAGAGAGAGAGAAGGCGAGGTTTGGAAATACACAGTCTGGGAATGAACTGTGAGAGATAGCAGGGAGGTTGGTGATACCTGTGAGCTGCAGAGGGAGATAACACACACACACATATACACATGAGAGAGAGAGAGAGAGAGCACACGCCCTTATCACCACACACCTCTCGGCTATCCTCACCTCTCTCCCTCCCTCTCTCTTGTTCCTCTTTTACGGAAATTTAATTGCTTTTGCTTTTATAAGGGAGTTTTTGGAAACAGCACTACTGAGGGACAGAGTGTCAGTGAGGGAAACGATAGAGAATGGGAGAGAAGCAGACTGTTTCTTTACAGTATATCATTTAATCTCTGAAGCAGTCCACAGATCAATATAGATACAAACTAATATCTGAGGAATTCAGCCTGTAGCTCTCTGCTGCCTCTTCAGTTTAACACGGTTTATGTCCTGCTTTTTGGTTTGTATTAAATATACACTAAATGACAAAGATAACAAATAATAAACAGTGCAGGGAGGGGCAGAAAACCCAGGGTGCTTATTTGAATCTTCTGTGTTAAACTGGATATTTACTAATCTGACTGATTTGATTTGTTTTGCAGGTTCTGGTTGGCTGTGCAGGACCTGAAGAGGATGCCCCAGCAGGAAGTGGCACAGAGGGCAGAGGACATTTGGGCAGAGTTCCTGGCGGAGGGAGCACCCAGCTCCATCAACCTAGACTCCCACAGCTACGAACGCACGAGCCAGAACCTAAAAGACCCTGGACGATACAGCTATGAGGATGCACAGGTGAGAAAATAAGAAGCTCCAGGAATACAGGAGGAAAGGGAGAAAGAATAATGATACATGAATAATGAGTGTAGTGCTCTTGAGTTTGGTAAATTTATCCTATCCCTTTTTAAAAGCTTAATAAACTCAAAACTAGATTTTGAGACAAGTCATCAAACCAGTCAAACATTCTCATTTCACAGGCTTCCACTGCAGTGCAATAACAATAATATTGAAGTATTTCTCATTTTGCTGTGTAACCCACTGTAAACCCCAAAGGGACACCAGTTTTAACATTTTAATGAAACACTTCACAGTAAAATGAAGGAAAAAGTGACTAAAATCCCTTTAAAACCTCATTAACTCGCTCACCGTCACACAAAAATAATTTGTACAACTGCCATTTGTAACTTACATTTAAGAGAGAGAGAGTAAGAAAATAGCCACCTGTCAGCTTAAAGGTTCAAGATAGACAGAGTGCTTCATTAATCCTGGAGTGAGATTTGGGTACAGCAGCAAAAAAGGCAAAGATAATAAGCAAAAAAAAAAAAAGGACTAGTGGGATATCTATGTGTAAGATGGACATGCTGCACCTTACATATACCATGTGCACTGTTAGAATTATAATTTTATTTTTACAAAGGCTTTTTAAATTGACAGTATCTTGGCTGATATATTGGCAATAATCTATTCAATAATCTAAAAGCCCCTGGAGTATGTTTCACCGGTACAAAAATTGGGAGTAACATGTACCGTCCCAGGGTTTACAAAGAAGCCAGAAACCCACAGGACTTCAGCTATTTTTAATTTAATTTTCATTTTTAGGGCATTTTTGCCCATTTCTAGGCATTGTACTTTAACTTAGTCTTTCTAAAGATTTCAACAGGTCAACTTCAAATTTGGTAAATTGCATTCACAGATGTTAGTAATGTTAAATTGTAAAACTTTTGAGTTTTTACCAAATGAAGTGGACATGGCGAGATGTCAAATTTGCATGTTTTGCCGTGAAACAGGAAGTGATTTTTAACTCTGAGGTGGATTTTTTAAATCTGTCTCAAATATGACACATTTAACATGAGTCCCAGCCTGAACACATTTACACACCAATATTGAGTCCTCAAATATGGGTAAGAAAACCTCAGAACCTAAATGCTTTTTTGTGAAAGTTGTGAGTTTTCGCCCAATGGCGTTCCCATTGCAGCGTGACAAATTTCGATGTTTCAACATGACTCCGGAAGCTTTTGTAACTTGACACCACATGATCAAATCTCTACAAAATTTTACACATTTCATGACTTCAGGCTAGAAGACATCTACAGTGCAATTTTGAATCATTGTCATAGTGACACCTACTGGTAACAGGAAATTTAATGTTTTAGACTTTGATGTTCTCCTTGTAGCAGGTTGACCAGAGCCACCTTATACTTGCACAGAAAAGTCATAAAACCTTAGTGATTCTCAGAAATGAAGTTTCTGGTGCAAAGTGAAAACATCAATGCATTTCATAATTTTGAAGGTACACCTTTATTTTGAAATTCCCATGGTATGTCTGTGTCACCACTTCCATCCAAGAACATCTTCTTCCTAAACATTCAAACATTGTTAATGACTTAGCACAAGGCTGACAATTGTTAGTAACCAAAAAAAACACAATGAGAACATGTACTTATGTCGCCTCGCACTGATCGCAGTCAAATTTGTATTGCTGCAGGCACTGTGATAACTGCAAATATTGTATCATTGTCTGAAGAATCAACAAAATATCGTATTGTGATGAAATTTACACCTTTAGTATCAGTGTAAGCAAATAAGCCTGTTTACCAAAATGCGGAACTATCTTCAGATCTGCTTGTTATTTTCTGTGGAACAGGATTTCCCACCTTCATACATATACAGTCGTCCCCTGAAGGCATATTTTCTCATTGAAGGCAATGTAAAAGGGACTATATAGTAATAAAAAAGCTCTGTTCCTTCACCTTCTCTCACACTGCGGAGAACTACTCAATGTACAGTTCAGAATGGGTATATCACCCTTTTAATTTATATCTCTTCAGGTGATCATTGTCAGTGTGCCTCTTCAGAAATTCTATCCCACTCTGTTGTCTGCCTCATTTGTCTTTCTTACACGCTTCACCAATATCAGCTAATGGGTTTATATTGTTGAGCGATTTCTGGAGAATACGCCTCGCTGGGAGATAGATAAGGTTGGTGGAGAGAAGTGCTGGAGGTTGGGTGGTGTCTGTCGGATGTGTTCTCCTGTTACAGGCTTAAAAGGAAGTAGCTTAAAAATATAAGAATTTCTCCCGTCAGCGAGTTGGCAATTTGCTACAACCATCGTTCTCCCTCAGTGACTGTCTCGTTTAGTTCACTCAGTTTTCTGCATAATTAGCATAGAAGCATTTAAATGCAAGTTCTGGCAAACATTAGGACCCATGTGTCTTCTCTCTCTCTCTCTTTCTGTTTAAACTTTCTCCATTCAGGACCACATCTACAAGCTGATGAAAAGTGACAGCTATACACGCTTCCTGCGCTCCAATGTGTACCAAGACCTGCTGATGGCAAGGAAGAAAGTATGTTTGTGTCTGTGTTTGTCATCATTGCACAAGTCAGTTCCTGTGTGAACATCTTGTATAAACTAACTGTATGATTGACCAGTGATGGAAGAGGTTTTTTTTTAATGTAATACTATTCTGTGAGTTTTTATTCACATTTGTTATGGCACAGTACACTGTCACAATTCTGACATTTTTCTGACATACTATACTGTGACATTTTTACTACCTAATATTTTTCACATTTAATGAGAGTCATTTTTCTGTTCTAAAGTATAATATTGACATTTTCTGAATTTTTATGACTATGACTATACTACAACCTTTTATGAAATTTGTATGACATACTCTACCATTACTTTTTATGACCTACTAGTCTATGGCTGTTTTTCCACATTTTTTATCACATACTATACTGTGATGTTTTTAAGTCATATTTATAATATTCTTTTCTTGAACTTTCTCTGACATTTTTATGACTTTCTTTTTTTAAAGATTTTTTTTGGCATTTGCCTTTATTTGAAATAGGACAGCCATAGTTTGAAAAGGGGAGGGAGAGGAGATGACATGCAGCAAAGGGCCGAGGCCAGAATTGAACCCGCAGCTGTTGCGTCGAGGACATAGTCTTTTTGTATGACATACCTAAGATTTTTATGAAATTTTAAGTCAAACTATACTATGGCATTTATTAACATTTTTATTTCAGACTGTAATATGACTTTTTTCAAAAAAAATGTTTTACATTTTTGCAAATAGCATTATCATTGAATTAAGTGTCCTCACCAAGGTTGCTTTGTAAAGGGACATCAATTTGATGTCTTAAATGTTTAATTTCACCCAATTTTGGACTAAAATAACTATCACATACCATGCCCTCAGTGGTGTCTAACTGTTCAGAGTTGAAGGCGCTGAGAGAATTCTGCGCTATATAGCAATGCCCTAAATGCTGCACAGGATTCAACATTTTTGCTCGGATTTTATTAAAGTAATTTACAAAGGCAATCTGTAATTTTTGTGAACTGACCCCTTAATTTGAATAAATTTGTTGAAGAGTGTGAGATGCATGCACATACATTAGCTTTGAACATGAAAATGTTGAACTCTTTCCCCCCTTTTTACTTTTCCTTTGACGTTCTAGCCTGAAACAGAGCAGGGGCGACGCACCTCCCTGGAGAAGTTCACTCGCAGTGTGGTGAGTGTCCCACTGCTCCTGCTTTTAACTCTTAAACTGCATTCATTAAAATACAAAGAGCTTTGGCACACACACCAAAAATTTCTTGGACTTGGAATCAGTTATTACAGCTGCTATTTTTTCTCAATGTTATAATCACTAGCGAGATCAGCTTGTGCTCTCATGTAACTTTTAGTGCTAAGTAATTCAAACATCACTGATACTTTGACTTTAACTTTTAACTTTAACTCTTTGAGGGGGAGGTGTTCTTTTACATGATATTAGTCTCAAGGAATGGTCTGTTAATTAGTTGACTTGGTTTATCTCTGGTTTTATTTACTTACATTTTTCAAGGCAAATTGGTTTGATTTTACTGTGTGCTTCTAAGCCACCAGCTGAACCCTTTGGTGTAACAGACCTGCAATCATAGCAAACCAAACTATGCATTTTTCCATAGACACACTATTAGCATAAAGGATTAGAGTCTATGTATTATGGGACTTTAAAAGACTGTTCACCCCAAAATATTGGCTGTGGAGATGCCTGCCTCCTCTTGATAATAGTCAAACTAGATAGCACTCAGCTTGCGGTGCTCAAAGTGCCAAATATTTAATTGAAATTGAAAAACTCAACAGGAATGTCTCTTTCCAGATATTATGACCCAATTACTTGAAATAATCAACAGACCTAGAAGCTTCATGTAGGAACTATTTTCTTTCCACTGAACTACACCTGCCAACTGTATCATAGTGGAGAAGAAAGCACAAGATGCAAGCTTCCTTCTTTGCAGTGATACATTTGGTGGGTTTAGCTCGGAAGGAATAAAATATTTCCTACATCATATTGTTCAAACCGAAGTCCATGGATTCTCTTGACCAGTTCATGATTTCTGGACCTTTCTGTGAGTTAAAAAAAAAACCATTTTTTGCGCATTAAACACTACAAGATGATTGCCATTTAGTTCAATTATATTTTTGAGAAGGCAGACATCTCTATGGATGATTCCTCCAACACTCGACAAGTCACACCAAAAACAACGTATAGTGATAAATAGCACTACAGGTAAAAGGTATAATATATGCTGTCACCCTCACCATCCTTGATCTCTTTTCTTCCTGCCAGGGAAAGTCACTGACAGGCAAACGACTGACTGGCCTCATGCAGTCGTCCTGACAAGGCCTGGATGAAGAGTAGGAAGAACCATGCCCAGAAGAGCTGCTTACCCCCGGGCAGCCGGAGGATAAGGACTCTGGGGTGTTTGGGTGTGGCTGTAGTAGGCCGGTAAGGGCGCCAAACAAGGCCAGACCGCCGGACTGGACCGCCACCACATTTGAAACTCACCTCAGAACAGTTCAAGAGGACTGACAGCATGCAATAAGTCACCAGACCTGACACCAGGACAGTGCTGTCACAGTGTAGATGATAAACAACGCAACTCTTCTTAGGAGGTTTCCACTCAAAATCCTGCACTGCGCCAGGCTTTGTTGTTTCTCTCTCGTTTTTCTCTACTATCTACACTCATGTTAATATGGTAGCCGAAGACGCTATCGCTTTTCTTTCAGTGATATAAACATGGAATGCTTGAATGCAAACGAGACTTAGATTAATGCTGTAGCTAGCTGTTTTATCTCACGTCATTCACTAAGATGATATAAGGGAAAGAGGGATGAGGAGGAAACATCTGCACTCTTGAGCTGAACTTTTGCTCGATCTTCACACTGATGGCGGTCAGACTTCTTGCTTTAATGGTGGCACAGGTGGAGTAGTACACAGACTTTTTAGTAAATGAGCTTTTTGATCAATCTGCAGATGTGGGATTACACAAGATTTAAGACCTCTGTGTGTACGGTGGTGGTTTAGGTGGTTACACTGTGCTTTTACATTCAAACTAATGCCTGTTTTTATGCTCATTACAGACTTGTGTAATTTCACCTGTAAACATCTTGACCTGCTCTGGTACGGTAGGTCCCGGAGAGCAGGTAAACTAAAAGAAATTGAAAAGAAAAGAAAAGAAAAGAAAAGAAAAGAAATTCTGTTCTATATCAATTTCTCTGATTATCTCACATGATCCCAAAAAAATATCATGGATTATCACTGCCACTATATGTTTTTAACAAGCATTTCTCCAAAGCCTTGTAACACCTGCACCGAACAGACAGGGGTGCAATCTTGTTGTCATAAAAAGGTAAGGAGAAGTGTACGACTTTATATGTCAGGCTTTATTTTATCTTCTGAACATTCCACTTCAGGCGGCCACAACAAGGTTTCAGTGGGCTGACCTCTAACCATTCTTCACCTTATGTAAAGAGGACCATGATAATAAAAAAAGGAATGCACAATACAGCTGCAGATTTGGCCTGTTATTTCATACGTGTCTGTTTAATTCATCCAGGAGCTGCAACGAAATTCACCTTTACATCACATGAATTGGGTAATGTTTCCAGACAATGCTTGAGATAAAAAAGTCAAACAACAGTTGCATGTGTTGTGCAGTTCCATCTAACAGGTACGTCTTTGCTCTTTGTAGTCACACACCACCCTCTTGTGCATCAAGGTTGGAAATGTATCTTCATCCTACATCGACCAAACCAAAGCAAGAGTCAACTAATTAAGCTTTGGTGAGCTTCAGGAGTTCAATGTCATTTAAATCAAGACAGGCTTAATTGAAAGAGATGTTTAGAGAGCAATAAAATCAATTCATTGTCAAAGTGCACAATTGAAGAGTTACGGAAAATGAGGAATCTTTGGTGATTAGATCCCATTGTGATATCAATATTGTTTACAGGTTAAGATGTCATAATCTGCTAAGATACTGGTGCTGATGAAGGGGTGAAGAGAATTGGCTGAAGATCTTAGTAGAGGAGATATGGAGCAGGAGTTTACAGAGGAGCCACCTGGGAAGACGAAGGTGAGGTGAAACATCATGATAATTTGGATTTACACGCTACATTATGGTGTTTTTGGCAGTTTTGGGCCGTTTTTGTGACATTCTATGCTATGAGGTGTCTCGGCATGCTATGTAATGTGGTCTTGGGCTGTTTTCAGCGGTTTTTGGGACATTTCATATTTTGACATTTTTCCATACTATAGCCTTGCCTTTTCTGTCATTTTTTCATAAAGCATTATTGTGGTGTTTTTGGCTATTTTTGCAGCATTCTATGCTATGGCGTGTCTATGCATACTATTTTATGCTGTTTTGAGGTGTTTACAGCTGTTTTTGGGACATATCATATTTTGACATTTTTCCATACTATAGCCTTGCCTTTTTTCGGTCATTTTTTCAACATGCATCATTATGGTGTTTTTGGGCACATTTACACCAATTTCTGCTATGGCGCGTCTCTGCATACTATTTTTTTGCTGTTTTGAGGTGTTTTCAGCTGTTTTTGGGAAATGTCATATTTTGACATTTTTCCATACTATACCCTTGCTTTTTTTCGGTCATTTTTTCAACATGCATTATTATGGTGTTTTTGGCCACTTTTGCACCAATTTCTGCTATGGCGCGTCTCTGCACGCTATTTTATGCTGTTTTGAGGTGTTTTCAGCTGTTTTTGGGACATGTCATATTTTGACATTTTTCCATACCTTGCCTTTTTCATTCATTTTTTCAACATGCATTATTATGGTGTTGCTGGCTGCTTTTGCACCACTTTCTGCTATGGCGCGTCTCTGTATGATATTTTATGCTGTTTTGAGGTGTTTTCAGTTGTTTTTGGGACATGTCATATTTTGACATTTTTCCATACCTTGCCTTTTTCATTCATTTTTTCAACATGCATTATTATGGTGTTGCTGGCTGCTTTTGCACCACTTTCTGCTATGGCGCGTCTCTGTATGATATTTTATGCTGTTTTGAGGTGTTTTCAGTTGTTTTTGGGACATGTCATATTTTGACATTTTTCCATACTATAGCCTTGCCTTTTTTGGTAATTTTTTCAACATGAATTATTATGGTGTTTTTTGCTGTTTTTGCATCAATTTCTGCTATGGCGCGTCTCTGCACGCTATTTTATGCTGTTTTGAAGTGTTTTCAGTTGTTTTTGGGACATGTCATATTTTGACATTTTTCCATACTATAGCCTTGCCTTTTTTCGGTCATTTTTTCAACATGCATCATTATGGTGTTTTTGGGCACATTTACACCAATTTCTGCTATGGCGTATCTCTGCACACTATTTTTTTGCTGTTTTGAGGTGTTTTCAGCTATTTTTGGGAAATGTCATATTTTGACATTTTTCCATACTATACCCTTGCTTTTTTTCGGTCATTTTTTCAACATGCATTATTATGGTGTTTTTCGCCACTTTTGGACCAATTTCTGCTATGGCGCGTCTCTGCACGCTATTTTATGCTGTTTTGAGGTGTTTTCAGCTGTTTTTGGGACATGTCATGTTTTGACATTTTTCCATACTATAGCCTTGCCTTTTTCGGTCATTTTTTCAACATGCATTATTATGGTATTTTTGGCCGTTTTTGCACCAATTTCTGCTATGGCGCGTCTCTGCACGCTATTTTATGCTGTTTTGAGGTGTTTTCAGCTGTTTTTGGGACATGTCATATTTTGACATTTTTCCATACCTTGCCTTTTTCATTCATTTTTTCAACATGCATTATTATTGTGTTGCTGGCTGCTTTTGCACCACTTTCTGCTATGGCGCGTCTCTGTATGATATTTTATGCTGTTTTGAGGTGTTTTCAGTTGTTTTTGGGACATGTCATATTTTGACATTTTTCCATACTATAGCCTTGCCTTTTTTGGTAATTTTTTCAACATGAATTATTATGGTGTTTTTTGCTGTTTTTGCATCAATTTCTGCTATGGCGCGTCTCTGCACACTATTTTATGCTGTTTTGAGGTGTTTTCAGCTGTTTTTGGGAAATGTCATATTTTGACATTTTTCCATACTATAGCCTTGCCTTTTTTCGGTCATTTTTTCAATATGCATTATTATGGTGTTTTTGGCCACTTTTGGACCAATTTCTGCTATGGCGCGTCTCTGCACACTATTTTATGTTGTTTTGAGGTGTTTTCAGCTGTTTTTGGGACATGTCATATTTTGACATTTTTCCATACCATAGCATTGCTTTTTTGTCATTTTTTCAACATGCATCATTATGGTGTTTTTGGCCACATTTACACCAATTTCTGCTATGGCGCGTCTCTGCACACTATTTTATGCTGTTTTGAGGTGTTTTCAGCTGTTTTTGGGACATGTCATATTTTGACATTTTTCCATACTATAGCCTTGCCTTTTTTTGGTCATTTTTTCAACATGCATTATTATGGTGTTTTTGGCTGTTTTTGCACTAATTTCTGCTATGGCACGCCTCTGCACGCTATTTTATGCTGTTTTGAGGTGTTTTCAGCTGTTTTTGGGACATGCCATATTTTGACATTTTTCCATACTATAGCCTTGCCTTTTTTTGGTCATTTTTTCAACATGCATTATTATAGTGATTTTGGCTGTTTTTGCAAAAATTTCTGCTATGGCGCGTCTCTGCATGCTATTTTATGCTGTTTTGAGGTGTTTTCAGCTACTTTTGGGAGTTGGCATATTTTGACATTTTTCCATACTATAGCCTTGCCTTATTTGGTCATTTTTTCAACATGCATTATTATGGTGTTTTTGGCTGTTTTTGCACCAATTTCTGCTATGGCGCGTCTCTGCACGCTATTTTATGCTGTTTTGAGGTGTTTTCAGCTGTTTTTGGGACATGTCATATTTTGACATTTTTCCATACTATAGCCTTGCCTTATTTGGTCATTTTTTCGACATGCATTATTATGGTGTTTTTGGCCACTTTTGCACCAATTTCTGCTATGGCGCGTCTCTGCATGCTATTTTATGCTGTTTTGAGGTGTTTTCAGCTGCTTTTGGGAATTGTCATATTTTGACATTTTTCCATACTATAGCCTTGCCTTATTTGGTCATTTTTTCGACATGCATTATAATGGTATTTTTGGCTGTTTTTGCACCAATTTCTGCTATGGCGCGCCTCTGCACGCTATTTTATGCTGTTTTGAGGTGTTTTCAGCTGTTTTTGGGACATGTCATATTTTGACATTTTTCCATACTATAGCCTTGCCTTTTTTTGGTCATTTTTTCAACATGCATTATTATGGTGTTTTTGGCTGTTTTTGCACCAATTTCTGCTATGGCGCGTCTCTGCATGCTATTTTATGCTGTTTTGAGGTGTTTTCAGCTACTTTTGGGAGTTGGCATATTTTGACATTTTTCCATACTATAGCCTTGCCTTATTTGGTCATTTTTTTGACATGCATTATTATGGTGTTTTTGGCTGTTTTTGCACCAATTTCTGCTATGGCACGCCTCTGCACGCTATTTTATGCTGTTTTGAGGTGTTTTCAGCTGTTTTTGGGACATGCCATATTTTGACATTTTTCCATACTATAGCCTTGCCTTTTTTTGGTCATTTTTTCAACATGCATTATTATAGTGATTTTGGCTGTTTTTGCAAAAATTTCTGCTATGGCGCGTCTCTGCATGCTATTTTATGCTGTTTTGAGGTGTTTTCAGCTACTTTTGGGAGTTGGCATATTTTGACATTTTTCCATACTATAGCCTTGCCTTATTTGGTCATTTTTTTGACATGCATTATTATGGTGTTTTTGGCTGTTTTTGCACCAATTTCTGCTATGGCGCGTCTCTGCACGCTATTTTATGCTGTTTTGAGGTGTTTTCAGCTGTTTTTGGGACATGTCATATTTTGACATTTTTCCATACTATAGCCTTGCCTTATTTGGTCATTTTTTCGACATGCATTATAATGGTATTTTTGGCCACTTTTGCACCAATTTCTGCTATGGCGCGTCTCTGCATGCTATTTTATGCTGTTTTGAGGTGTTTTCAGCTGCTTTTGGGAATTGTCATATTTTGACATTTTTCCATACTATAGCCTTGCCTTTTTTTGGTCATTTTTTCAACATGCATTATTATGGTGTTTTTGGCTGTTTTTGCACCAATTTCTGCTATGGCGCGTCTCTGCACGCTATTTTATGCTGTTTTGAGATGTTTTCAGCTACTTTTGGGAGTTGTCATATTTTGACATTTTTCCATACTATAGCCTTGCCTTATTTGGTCATTTTTTTTTACATGCATTATTATGGTGTTTTTGGCCACTTTTGCACCAATTTCTGCTATGGCGCGCCTCTGCACGCTATTTTATGCTGTTTTGAGGTGTTTTCAGCTGTTTTTGGGACATGTCATATTTTGACATTTTTCCATACTATAGCCTTGCCTTTTTTTGGTCATTTTTTCAACATGCATTATTATGGTGTTTTTGGCTGTTTTTGCACCAATTTCTGCTATGGCGCGTCTCTGCACGCTATTTTATGCTGTTTTGAGGTGTTTTCAGCTACTTTTGGGAGTTGGCATATTTTGACATTTTTCCATACTATAGCCTTGCCTTATTTGGTCATTTTTTTGACATGCATTATTATGGTGTTTTTGGCTGTTTTTGCACCAATTTCTGCTATGGCGCGTCTCTGCACGCTATTTTATGCTGTTTTGAGGTGTTTTCAGCTGTTTTTGGGACATGTCATATTTTGACATTTTTCCATACTATAGCCTTGCCTTTTTTCGGTCATTTTTTCAACATGCATTATTATGGTGTTTTTGGCCACTTTTGCACCAATTTCTGCTATGGCGCGTCTCTGCACGCTATTTTGTTCTGTTTTGAGGTGTTTTCAGCTGTTTTTGGGAGTTGTCATATTTTGACATTTTTCCATACTATAGCCTTGCCTTATTTGGTCATTTTTTCAACATGCATTATTATGGTGTTTTTGGCTGTTTCTGCACCAATTTCTGCTATGGCGCGTCTCTGCACGCTATTTTACGCTGTTTTGAGGTGTTTTCAGCTGTTTTTGGGAGTTGGCATATTTTGACATTTTTCCATACTATAGCCTTGCCTTATTTGGTCATTTTTTCAACATGCATTATTATGGTGTTTTTGGCTGTTTTTGCACCAATTTCTGCTATGGCGCGCCTCTGCACGCTATTTTATGCTGTTTTGAGGTGTTTTCAGCTGTTTTTGGGACATGTCATATTTTGACATTTTTCCATACTATAGCCTTGCCTTATTTGGTCATTTTTTTGACATGCATTATTATGGTGTTTTTGGCCACTTTTGCACCAATTTCTGCTATGGCGCGCCTCTGCACGCTATTTTATGCTGTTTTGAGGTGTTTTCAGCTGTTTTTGGGACATGTCATATTTTGACATTTTTCCATACTATAGCCTTGCCTTTTTTTGGTCATTTTTTCAACATGCATTATTATGGTGATTTTGGCTGTTTTTGCAAAAATTTCTGCTATGGCGCGTCTCTGCATGCTATTTTATGCTGTTTTGAGGTGTTTTCAGCTACTTTTGGGAGTTGGCATATTTTGACATTTTTCCATACTATAGCCTTGCCTTATTTGGTAATTTTTTTGACATGCATTATTATGGTGTTTTTGGCTGTTTTTGCACCAATTTCTGCTATGGCACGTCTCTGCACGCTATTTTATGCTGTTTTGAGGTGTTTTCAGCTGTTTTTGGGACATGTCATATTTTGACATTTTTCCATACTATAGCCTTGCCTTATTTGGTCATTTTTTTGACATGCATTATTATGGTGTTTTTGGCCACTTTTGCACCAATTTCTGCTATGGCGCGTCTCTGCATGCTATTTTATGCTGTTTTGAGGTGTTTTCAGCTGCTTTTGGGAATTGTCATATTTTGACATTTTTCCATACTATAGCCTTGCCTTTTTTTGGTCATTTTTTCAACATGCATTATTATGGTGTTTTTGGCTGTTTTTGCACCAATTTCTGCTATGGCGCGTCTCTGCACGCTATTTTATGCTGTTTTGAGATGTTTTCAGCTACTTTTGGGAGTTGTCATATTTTGACATTTTTCCATACTATAGCCTTGCCTTATTTGGTCATTTTTTTTGACATGCATTATTATGGTGTTTTTGGCCACTTTTGCACCAATTTCTGCTATGGCGCGCCTCTGCACGCTATTTTATGCTGTTTTGAGGTGTTTTCAGCTGTTTTTGGGACATGTCATATTTTGACATTTTTCCATACTATAGCCTTGCATTTTTCGTTCAGTTTTTCAACATGCATTATTATGGTGTTTTGGCTGTTTTTGCACCAATTTATGCTATGGTGCCTTGCACGCTTATTTTATGCTGTTTTGAGGTGTTTGCCTTGCAGGTTTTTCCATACGTTTGTTTGTTTTTTTCAACATGCATTTTATTTTTTTATTGTTTTGCAATTCAATTTCTGCTATGTTTATATCTCTGTTTTTGACATATTTGACATTTTTCCATACAGCCTTGCCTTTTTTGCATTTTTTCGACATGTGCATTATTATGGTGTTTTGAGGTGTTTTGCACCAATTTCTGCTTTGGGAGACTAATATTTTATGCTATTTTATGGGCACATGCTGTTTTGTCAACAGTTTTTTTCAACATGCATATTATGGTGTTTTGTCATTTTGCATATTATGCACCACTTGCCTCTGCACTTATTTTGTGTCATTTGTATTGCCTTTTCATGCATTTCCATGACACTTGGGACACTTTGCACTTTGACATTCCACACTATGGCCTTTGTCATTTTTATATGTTCCGCACGTTTTTTTCAGCTACTTTTGATTTCCATGTTGCAACTCATTTGGTCATTTTTGTTATTCAGAGCATGGGGCATGCCACTGCACTTCTTTTGACATTTGCTTCCATACTATGTCCTTTTTTTTCATCATTTTTCTGCCATCATTCCCACACCAAAAATATTTGCACACTTTCACTTCAGCCACCCTTCTTACCTGCACCACAGCCTCATGTCATGTTTTCACGGTTTTTTGCCACCACCTCATGCACACACTGCTCCGCACGCCATGTTGCTTGAGGTAGTTCTGTCAGCTCTTTAAGTTTTTCACACTATAGCTCTTTGTGATGTTGTACTTTAACATTTTAAGATGTTATGGTGTTTTTGCTTTTTTATTTTAATCAGTTTTGCTGCATTATGCCACACTAGCTTGTTTGAGGTGTTTTCAGCTGCTTTTGGGACATGTCATACTTTGACATTTTTCCAAAAAATGACCAAAAAAAGGCAAGGCTATAGTATGGAAAAATGTCAAAATATGCCAACTCCCAAAAACAGCTGAAAACTCCTCAAAACAGCATAAAATAGTATGCAGAGACGCGTCATAGCAGAAATTGGTGCAAAAGTGGCCAAAAACACCATAATAATGCATGTCGAAAAAATGACCAAATAAGGCAAGGCTATAGTATGGAAAAATGTCAAAATATGACATGTCCCAAAAGCAGCTGAAAACAGCATAAAATAGCGTGAAGAGACGCACCGTAGCAGAAAGTGGTGCATAAACAGTCAAAAACACCATAATAATGCATGTTGAAAAAATGAACGAAAAAGGCAAGGCTATAGTATGGAAAAATGTCAAAATATGACAACTCCCAAAAACAGCTGAAAACACCTCAAAATAGCATAAATAGCTGCAGAGACACGCCATAGCAGAAATTGGTGCAGAAACAGCCAAAAACACCATAATAATGCATGTTGAAAAAATGACCAAATAAGGCAAGGCTATAGTATGGAAAAATGTCAAAATATGACAACTCCCAAAAACAGCTGAAAACACCTCAAAACAGCATAAAATAGTGTGCAGAGACGCGCCATAGCAGAAATTGGTGCAAAAACAGCCAAAATCATTATAATAATGCTTGTTGAAAAAATGACCAAAAAATGCAAGGCTATAGTATGGAAAAATGTCAAAATATGACAACTCCCAAAAACAGCTGAAAACACCTCAAAACAGCGTAAAATAGCGTGCAGAGACGCGCCATAGCAGAAATTGGTGCAGAAACAGCCAAAAACACCATAATAATGCATGTTGAAAAAATGACCAAATAAGGCAAGGCTATAGTATTGGAAAATGGCAAAATATTACAACTCCCAAAACAGCTGAAAACACCTCAAAACAGAACAAAATAGCGGCAGAGACGCGCCATAGCAGAAATTGGTGCAAAAGTGGCCAAAACACCATAATAATGCATGTTGAAAAATTACCAAAAAAGGCAAGGCTATAGTATGGAAAAATGTCAAAATATGACAACTCCCAAAAACAGCTGAAAACACCTCAAAACAGCATAAAATAGCGTGCAGAGACGCGCCATAGCAGAAATTGGTGCAAAAACAGCCAAAAACACCATAATAATGCATGTCAAAAAAATTACCAAATAAGGCAAGGCTATAGTATGGAAAATGTCAAAATAGGACAACTCCCAAAAGTAGCTGAAAACACCTCAAAACAGCATAAAATAGCGTGCAGAGACGCGCCATAGCAGAAATTGGTGCAAAAACAGCCAAAAACACCATAATAATGCATGTTGAAAAAATGACCAAATAAGGCAAGGCTATAGTATGGAAAAATGTCAAAATATGACAACTCCCAAAAACAGCTGAAAACACCTCAAAACAGCGTAAAATAGCGTGCAGAGACGCGCCATAGCAGAAATTGGTGCAGAAACAGCCAAAAACACCATAATAATGCATGTTGAAAAAATGACCAAATAAGGCAAGGCTATAGTATGGAAAAATGTCAAAATATGACAACTACCAAAAACAGCTGAAAACACCTCAAAACAGAACAAAATAGCGTGCAGAGACGCCGCCATAGCAGAAATTGGTGCAAAACAGCCAAAACACCATAATAATGCATATTGAAAAAATGACCGAAAAAAGGCAAGGCTATAGTATGGAAAAATGTCAAAATATGACAATTCCCAAAAGCAGGTGAAAACACCTCAAAACAGCATAAAATAGCGTGCAGAGACGCGCCATAGCAGAAATTGGTGCAAAAACAGCCAAAAACACCATAATAATGCATGTTGAAAAAATGACCAAATAGGACAAGGCTATAGTATGGAAAAATGTCAAAATATGACATGTCCGAAAAGCAGCTGAAAACATCTCAAAACAGAATAAAATAGCGTGCAGAGACGCACCATAGCAGAAATTGGTGCAAAAGTGGCCAAAAACACCATAATAATGCATGTTGAAAAAATGACCGAAAAAAGGCAAGGCTATAGTAAGGAAAATTGTCAAAATATGACAACTCCCAAAAGCAGCTGAAAACACCTCAAAACAGAACAAAATAGCGTGTAGAAACGTGCCATAGCAGAAATTGGTGCAAAAACAGCCAAAAACACCATAATAATGCATGTTGAAAAAATGACCAAAAAATGCAAGGCTATAGTATGGAAAAATGTCAAAATATGACAACTCCCAAAAACAGCTGAAAACACCTCAAAACAGCATAAAATAGCGTGCAGAGACGCGCCATAGCAGAAATTGGTGAAAAAACAGCCAAAAACACCATAATAATGCATGTTAAAAAATGACCAAATAAGGCAAGGCTATAGTATGGAAAAATGTCAAAATATGACATGTCCCAAAAGCAGCTGAAAACACCTCAAAACAGAACAAAATAGCGTGCAGAGACGCGCCATAGCAGAAATTGGTGCAAAAACAGCCAAAATCACTATAATAATGCTTGTTGAAAAAATGACCAAAAAATGCAAGGCTATAGTATGGAAAAATGTCAAAATATGACAACTCCCAAAAGTAGCTGAAAACACCTCAAAACAGCATAAAATAGCGTGCAGAGACGCGCCATAGCAGAAATTGGTGCAAAAACAGCCAAAAACACCATAATAATGCATGTTGAAAAAATGACCAAAAAAAGGCAAGGCTATAGTATGGAAAAATGTCAAAATATGACAACTCCCAAAAGCAGCTGAAAACACCTCAAAACAGAACAAAATAGCGTGCAGAGACGCGCCATAGCAGAAATTGGTGCAAAAACAGCCAAAAACACCATAATAATGCATGTTGAAAAAATGACCAAAAAATGCAAGGCTATAGTATGGAAAAATGTCAAAATATGACATGTCCCAAAAGCAGCTGAAAACACCTCAAAACAGCATAAAATAGCGTGCAGAGACACGCCATAGCAGAAATTGGTGCAAAAACAGCCAAAAACACCATAATAATGCATGTTGAAAAAGTGACCAAAAAAAAGGCAAGGCTATAGTATGGAAAAATTTCAAAATATGACAACTCCCAAAAGCAGCTGAAAACACCTCAAAACAGCATAAAATAGCGTGCAGAGACGCGCCATAGCAGAAATTGGTGCAAAAACAGCCAAAAACACAATAATAATGCTTGTTGAAAAAATGACCAAAAAATGCAAGGCTATAGTATGGAAAAATGTCAAAATATGATAACTCCCAAAAGCAGCTGAAAACACCTCAAAACAGCATAAAATAGCGTGCAGAGAAGCGCCATAGCAGAAATTGGTGCTGAAGTGTCCAAAAACACCATAATGATGCATGTTGAAAAAATGACCAAAAAAAGGCAAGGCTATAGTATGGAAAAATATCAAAATATGACATGTCCCAAAAGCAGGTGAAAACACCTCAAAACAGCATAAAATAGCGTGCAGAGACACGCCATAGCAGAAATTGGTGCAAAAACAGCCAAAAACACCATAATAATGCATGTTGAAAAAATGACCGAAAAAGGCAAGGCTATAGTATGGAAAAATGTCAAAATATGACAATTCCCAAAAACAGCTGAAAACACCTCAAAACAGAACAAAATAGCGTGCAGAGACGCACCATAGCAGAAATTCGTGCAAAAACAGCCAAAAACACAATAATAATGCATGTTTAAAAAATGAACGAAAAAGGCAAGGCTATAGTATGGAAAAATGTCAAAATATGATAACTCCCAAAAGCAGCTGAAAACACCTCAAAACAGCATAAAATAGCGTGCAGAGAAGCGCCATAGCAGAAATTGGTGCTGAAGTGTCCAAAAACACCATAATAATGCATGTTGAAAAAATGACCAAAAAAAGGCAAGGCTATAGTATGGAAAAATATCAAAATATGACATGTCCCAAAAGCAGGTGAAAACACCTCAAAACAGCATAAAATAGCGTGCAGAGACACGCCATAGCAGAAATTGGTGCAAAAACAGCCAAAAACACCATAATAATGCATGTTGAAAAAATGACCGAAAAAGGCAAGGCTATAGTATGGAAAAATGTCAAAATATGACAATTCCCAAAAACAGCTGAAAACACCTCAAAACAGTATAAAATAGCATGCAGAGACGCACCATAGCAGAAATTGGTCCAAAAGTGGCATATAACACCATAATAATGCATGTTGAAAAAATGACCGAAAAAAGGCAAGGCTATAGTATGGAAAAATGTCAAAATATGACAAATCCCAAAAACAGCTGAAAACACCTCAAAACAGCATAAAATAATGTGCAGAGATGCGCCATAACATAAATTGGTGCAAAAACAGCCAATAACACCATAACAATGCATGTTGAAAAAATGACCGAAAAAGGCAAGGCTATAGTATGGAAAAATGTCAAAATATGACATTTCCCAAAAGCAGCTGAAAACACCTCAAAACAGCATAAAATAGTGTGCAGAGATGCGCCATAGCAGAAATTGGTGCAAAAACAGCCAAAAACACCATAATAATGCATGTTGAAAAAATGACCAAATAAGGCAAGGCTATAGTATGGAAAAATGTCAAAATATGACAAATCCCAAAAGCAGCTGAAAACACCTCAAAACAGAACAAAATAGCATGCAGAGACGCACCATAGCAGAAATTCGTGCAAAAACAGCCAAAAACACAATAATAATGCATGTTTAAAAAATGACCGAAAAAGGCAAGGCTATAGTATGGAAAAATGTCAAAATATGACAACTCCCAAAAGCAGCTGAAAACACCTCAAAACAGAACAAAATAGCGTGTAGAGACGCGCCATAGCAGAAATTGGTGCAAAAGTGGCCAAAAACACCATAATAATGCATGTTGAAAAAATGACCGAAAAAAGGCAAGGCTATAGTATGGAAAAATATCAAAATATGACATGTCCCAAAAGCAGGTGAAAACACCTCAAAACAGCATAAAATAGCGTGCAGAGACACGCCATAGCAGAAATTGGTGCAAAAACAGCCAAAAACACCATAATAATGCATGTTGAAAAAGTGACCAAAAAAAAGGCAAGGCTATAGTATGGAAAAATTTCAAAATATGACAACTCCCAAAAGCAGCTGAAAACACCTCAAAACAGCATAAAATAGCGTGCAGAGACGCGCCATAGCAGAAATTGGTGCAAAAACAGCCAAAAACACAATAATAATGCATGTTTAAAAAATGAACGAAAAAGGCAAGGCTATAGTATGGAAAAATGTCAAAATATGATAACTCCCAAAAGCAGCTGAAAACACCTCAAAACAGCATAAAATAGCGTGCAGAGACGCACCATAGCAGAAATTGGTGCTGAAGTGTCCAAAAACACCATAATAATGCATGTTGAAAAAATGACCAAAAAAAGGCAAGGCTATAGTATGGAAAAATATCAAAATATGACATGTCCCAAAAGCAGGTGAAAACACCTCAAAACAGCATAAAATAGCGTGCAGAGACACGCCATAGCAGAAATTGGTGCAAAAACAGCCAAAAACACCATAATAATGCATGTTGAAAAAATGACCGAAAAAGGCAAGGCTATAGTATGGAAAAATGTCAAAATATGACAATTCCCAAAAACAGCTGAAAACACCTCAAAACAGAACAAAATAGCGTGCAGAGACGCACCATAGCAGAAATTCGTGCAAAAACAGCCAAAAACACAATAATAATGCATGTTTAAAAATGAACGAAAAAAGGCAAGGCTATAGTATGGAAAAATGTCAAAATATGATAACTCCCAAAAGCAGCTGAAAACACCTCAAAACAGCATAAAATAGCGTGCCGAGAAGCGCCATAGCAGAAATTGGTGCTGAAGTGTCCAAAAACACCATAATAATGCATGTTGAAAAAATGACCGAAAAAAGGCAAGTCTATAGTATGGAAAAATATCAAAATATGACATGTCCCAAAAGCAGCTGAAAACACCTCAAAACAGCAAAAAAAAGCGTGCAGAGACACGCCATAGCAGAAATTGGTGCAAAAACAGCCAAAAACACCATAATAATGCATGTTGAAAAAATGACCGAAAAAGGCAAGGCTATAGTATGGAAAAATGTCAAAATATGACAATTCCCAAAAACAGCTGAAAACACCTCAAAACAGTATAAAATAGCGTGCAGAGACGCACCATAGCAGAAATTGGTCCAAAAGTGGCATATAACACCATAATAATGCATGTTGAAAAAATGACCGAAAAAAGGCAAGGCTATAGTATGGAAAAATGTCAAAATATGACAAATCCCAAAAACAGCTGAAAACACCTCAAAACAGCATAAAATAATGTGCAGAGATGCGCCATAACATAAATTGGTGCAAAAACAGCCAATAACACCATAACAATGCATGTTGAAAAAATGACCGAAAAAGGCAAGGCTATAGTATGGAAAAATGTCAAAATATGACATTTCCCAAAAGCAGCTGAAAACACCTCAAAACAGCATAAAATAGTGTGCAGAGATGCGCCATAGCAGAAATTGGTGCAAAAACAGCCAAAAACACCATAATAATGCATGTTGAAAAAATGACCAAATAAGGCAAGGCTATAGTATGGAAAAATGTCAAAATATGACAAATCCCAAAAGCAGCTGAAAACACCTCAAAACAGAACAAAATAGCATGCAGAGACGCACCATAGCAGAAATTCGTGCAAAAACAGCCAAAAACACAATAATAATGCATGTTTAAAAAATGACCGAAAAAGGCAAGGCTATAGTATGGAAAAATGTCAAAATATGACAACTCCCAAAAGCAGCTGAAAACACCTCAAAACAGCATAAAATAGCGTGCAGAGGCGCGCCATAGCAGAAATTGGTGCTAAAGTGTCCAAAAACACCATAATAATGCATGTTGAAAAAATGACCGAAAAAAGGCAAGTCTATAGTATGGAAAAATATCAAAATATGACATGTCCCAAAAGCAGCTGAAAACACCTCAAAACAGAACAAAATAGCGTGCAGAGACGCACCATAGCAGAAATTCGTGCAAAAACAGCCAAAAACACAATAATAATGCATGTTTAAAAAATGAACGAAAAAGGCAAGGCTATAGTATGGAAAAATGTCAAAATATGACAACTCCCAAAAGCAGGTGAAAACACCTCAAAACAGCATAAAATAGCGTGCAGAGACGCGCCATAGCAGAAATTGGTGCAAAAACAGCCAAAAACACCATAATAATGCATGTTGAAAAAATGACCAAATAAGGCAAGGCTATAGTATGGAAAAATGTCAAAATATGACAACTCCCAAAAGCAGGTGAAAACACCTCAAAACAGCATAAAATAGCGTGCAGAGACGCGCCATAGCAGAAATTGGTGCAAAAACAGCCAAAAACACCATAATAATGCATGTTGAAAAAATGACCAAATAAGGCAAGGCTATAGTATGGAAAAATGTCAAAATATGACAACTCCCAAAAACAGCTGAAAACACCTCAAAACAGAACAAAATAGCGTGCAGAGACGCGCCATAGCAGAAATTGGTGCAAAAACAGCCAAAAACACCATAATAATGCATGTTGAAAAAACGACAGAAAAGGGCAAGGCTATAGTATGGAAAAATGTCAAAATATGACAACTCCCAAAAGCAGCTGAAAACACCTCAAAACAGCATAAAATAGCGTGCAGAGACGCGCCATAGCAGAAATTGGTGCAAAAACAGCCAAAAACACCATAATAATGCATGTTGAAAAAATGACCAAATAGGGCAAGGCTATAGTATGGAAAAATGTCAAAATATGACATGTCCGAAAAGCAGCTGAAAACATCTCAAAACAGAATAAAATAGCGTGCAGAGACGCACCATAGCAGAAATTGGTGCAAAAGTGGCCAAAAACACCATAATAATGCATGTTGAAAAAATGACCGAAAAAAGGCAAGGCTATAGTATGGAAAACTGTCAAAATATGACAACTCCCAAAAGCAGCTGAAAACACCTCAAAACAGCATAAAATAGCGTGCAGAGAAGCGCCATAGCAGAAATTGGTGCAAAAACAGCCAAAAACACCATAATAATGCATGTTGAAAAAATGACCAAATAAGGCAAGGCTATAGTATGGAAAAATGTCAAAATATGACAACTCCCAAAAGCAGCTGAAAACACCTCAAAACAGCATAAAATAGCGTGCAGAGACGCGCCATAGCAGAAATTGGTGCAAAAACAGCCAAAAACACCATAATAATGCATGTTGAAAAAATGAACGAAAAAGGCAAGGCTATAGTATGGAAAAATGTCAAAATATGACAACTCCCAAAAACAGCTGAAAACACCTCAAAACAGCATAAAATAGCGTGCAGAGACGCGCCATAGCAGAAATTGGTGAAAAAACAGCCAAAAACACCATAATAATGCATGTTAAAAAATGACCAAATAAGGCAAGGCTATAGTATGGAAAAATGTCAAAATATGACATGTCCCAAAAGCAGCTGAAAACACCTCAAAACAGAACAAAATAGCGTGCAGAGACGCGCCATAGCAGAAATTGGTGCAAAAGTGGCCAAAAACACCATAATAATGCATGTTAAAAAATGACCAAATAGGGCAAGGCTATAGTATGGAAAAATGTCAAAATATGACATGTCCCAAAAGCAGCTGAAAACATCTCAAAACAGAATAAAATAGCGTGCAGAGACGCACCATAGCAGTAATATTTGCAAAAGTGGCCAAAAAACCCGTAATAATACATGTTGAAATTATGACCGAAAAAGGCAAGGCTATAGTATGGAAAAATGTCAAAATATGACAACTCCCAAAAGCAGCTGAAAACACCTCAAAACAGAACAAAATAGCGTGTAGAAACGTGCCATAGCAGAAATTGGTGCAAAAACAGCCAAAAACACCATAATAATGCATGTTGAAAAAGTGACCAAAAAAAAGGCAAGGCTATAGTATGGAAAAATTTCAAAATATGACAACTCCCAAAAGCAGCTGAAAACACCTCAAAACAGCATAAAATAGCGTGCAGAGACGCGCCATAGCAGAAATTGGTGCAAAAACAGCCAAAAACACCATAATAATGCTTGTTGAAAAAATGACCAAAAAATGCAAGGCTATAGTATGGAAAAATGTCAAAATATGACAACTCCCAAAGACAGCTGCAAACACCTCAAAACAGAACAAAATAGCATGCACAGACGCGCCATACCAGAAATTGGTGCAAAAACAGCCAAAAACACCATAATAATGCATGTTGAAAAAATGACCAAAAAAAGGCAAGGCTATAGTATGGAAAAATATCAAAATATGACATGTCCCAAAAGCAGGTGAAAACACCTCAAAACAGCATAAAATAGCGTGCAGAGACACGCCATAGCAGAAATTGGTGCAAAAACAGCCAAAAACACCATAATAATGCATGTTGAAAAAATGACCGAAAAAGGCAAGGCTATAGTATGGAAAAATGTCAAAATATGACAACTCCCAAAAGCAGCTGAAAACACCTCAAAACAGCATAAAATAGCATGCAGAGACGCGCCATAGCAGAAATTGGTGCAAAAACAGCCAAAAACACCATAATAATGCATGTTGAAAAAATGACCAAAAAAAGGCAAGGCTATAGTATGGAAAAATGTCAAAATATGACAACTCCCAAAAACAGCTGAAAACACCTCAAAACAGCATAGAATTGTGTGCAGACATACGCCATAACATAAATTGGTGCAAAAACAGCCAAATACACCGTAATAATGCTTGTTGAAAAAATGACCAAAAAATGCAAGGCTATAGTATGGAAAAATGTCAAAATATGACAACTCCCAAAGACAGCTGCAAACACCTCAAAACAGAACAAAATAGCATGCACAGACGCGCCATAGCAGAAATTGGTGCAAAAACAGCCAAAAACACCATAATAATGCATGTTGAAAAAATGACCAAAAAAAGGCAAGGCTATAGTATGGAAAAATATCAAAATATGACATTTCCCAAAAGCAGCTGAAAACACCTCAAAACAGCATAAAATAGCGTGCAGAGACGCGCCATAGCAGGAATTGGTGAAAAAACACTATAACAATGCATGTTGAAAAAATGACCGAAAAGGCAAGGCTATAGTATGGAAAAATGTCAAAATATGACAACTCCCAAAAACAGCTGAAAACACCTCAAAACAGCATAAAATAGCGTGCAGAGGCGCACCATAGCAGAAATTCGTGCAAAAACAGCCAAAAACACAATAATAATGCATGTTGAAAAAATGAACGAAAAAGGCAAGGCTATAGTATGGAAAAATGTCAAAATATGATAACTCCCAAAAGCAGCTGAAAACACCTCAAAACAGCATAAAATAGCGTGCAGAGAAGCGCCATAGCAGAAATTGGTGCTGAAGTGTCCAAAAACACCATAATAATGCATGTTGAAAAAATGACCAAAAAAAGGCAAGGCTATAGTATGGAAAAATGTCAAAATATGACAACTCCCAAAAACAGCTGAAAACACCTCAAAACAGCATAAAATAGCGTGCAGAGATGCGCCATAGCAGAAAGTGGTGCATAAACAGCCAAAAACACCATAATAATGCATGTTGAAAAAATGACCGAAAAGGCAAGGCTATAGTATGGAAAAATGTCAAAATATGACAACTCCCAAAAACAGCTGAAAACACCTCAAAACAGCATAAAATAGCGTGCAGAGACGCACCATAGCAGAAATTGGTGCATGGCCAAAATAAAACACCATAATAATGCATGTTGAAAAAATGACCGAAAAAAGGCAAGGCTATAGTATGGAAAAATGTCAAAATATGACAACTCCCAAAAACAGCTGAAAACACCTCAAAACAGCATAAAATAGCGTGCAGAGACGCACCATAGCAGAAATTGGTCCAAAAGTGGCATATAACACCATAATAATGCATGTTGAAAAATGACCGAAAAAAAGGCAAGGCTATAGTCTGGAAAAATGTCACAATATGACAAATCCCAAAAACAACTGAAAACACCTCAAAACAGTATAAAATAATGTGCAGAGATGCGCCATATCATAAATTGGTGCAAAAATAGCAAAAAACACCATAACAATGCATTTTGAAAAAATGACCGAAAAAGGCAAGGCTATAGTATGGAAAAATGTCAAAATATGACATTTCCCAAAAGCAGCTGAAAACACCTCAAAACAGCATAAAATAGTGTGCAGAGATGCGCCATAGCAGAAATTGGTGCAAAAACAGCCAAAAACACCATAATAATGCATGTTGAAAAAATGACCAAATAAGGCAAGGCTATAGTATGGAAAAATGTCAAAATATGACAAATCCCAAAAGCAGCTGAAAACACCTCAAAACAGAACAAAATAGCATGCAGAGACGCACCATAGCAGAAATTCGTGCAAAAACAGCCAAAAACACAATAATAATGCATGTTTAAAAAATGACCGAAAAAGGCAAGGCTATAGTATGGAAAAATGTCAAAATATGACATTTCCCAAAAGCAGCTGAAAACACCTCAAAACAGCATAAAATAGCGTGCAGAGACGCGCCATAGCAGAAATTGGTGCTAAAGTGTCCAAAAACACCATAATAATGCATGTTTAAAAAATGACCGAAAAGGCAAGGCTATAGTATGGAAAAATGTCAAAATATGACATGTCCCAAAAACAGCTGAAAACACCTCAAAACAGCATAAAATAGTGTGCAGAGATATGCCATAACATAAATATGTGCAAAAACAGCCAATAACACCATAATAATGCATGTTGAAAAAATGACCGAAAAGGCAAGGCTATAGTATGGAAAAATGTCAAAATATGACAACTCCCAAAAACAGCTGAAAACACCTCAAAACAGCATAAAATAGCGTGCAGAGACGCGCCATAGCAGAAAGTGGTGCATGAACAACCAAAAACACCATAATAATGCATGTTGAGAAAATTAACGAAAAGGCAAGGCTATAGTATGGAAAAATGTCAAAATATGACATGTCCCAAAAACAACTGAAAACACCTCAAAACAGCATAAAATAGCGTGCAGAGATGCGCCATAGCAGAAAGTGGTGCATAAACAGCCCATCCATCCATTCATTTTCTTCCGCTTATCCGGGGTCGGGTCGCGGGGGCAGCAGCCTAAGCAGGGAAACCCAGACTTCCCCCTCCCCGGCCACTTCGTCCAGCTCTTCCCGGGGGACCCCGAGGTGTTCCCAGGCCAGCTGTGAGACGTAGTCTCTCCAGCATGTCCTGGGTCTTCCCCGGGGCCTCCTACCGGTGGGACGTGCCCTGAACAACTCACCAGGGAGGCGTCCTTGAGGCATCCTAATTAGATGCCCAAGCGACCTCATCTGGCTCTTCTCAACGCGGAGGAGCAGCGGCTCTACTCCGAGCTTCTCCCGGATGACCGAGCTTCTCACCCTATCTCTAAGGGAGAGCCCAGCCACCCTACGGAGGAAACTCATTTCGGCCGCTTGTACCCGCGATCTTGTTCTTTCGGTCACTACCCAAAGCTCGTGACCATAGGTGAGGGTAGGAACGAAGATCGACCGGTAAATCGAGAGCTTTGCCTTTCGGCTCAGCTCCCTCTTCACCACGACAGACCGGTGCAGAGTCCGCATTACTGCAGATGCTGCACCGATCCGCCTGTCGATCTCCCGCTCCATCCTTCCCTCACTCGTGAACAAGACCCCGAGGTACTTAAACTCCTCTACTTGGGGCAGGACTTCGTCCCCGATCCGGAGGGGGCACCCCACCCTTTTCCGGCTGTGAACCATGGTCTCGGATTTGGAGGTGCTGATTCTCATCCCAGCCGCTTCACACTCGGCTGCGAACCAATCCAGTGAGAGCTGAAGGTCACGGCCCGATGAAGCCAGCAGGACCACATCATCTGCAAAGAGCAGGGACCCAATCCTGAGGTCACCAAACCGGACCCCCTCAACACCCTGACTGCGCCTAGAAATTCTGTCCATAAAAGTTATGAACAGAATCAGTGACAAAGGGCAGCCCTGGCGGAGTCAAACCCTCACCGGAAACGAGTTCGACTTACTGCCGGCAATGCGGACCAAGCTCCGGCACCGGTCATACAGGGAACGGACAGCCCGTATCAGGGAGTCCGAAACCCCATATTCCCGGAGAACCCCCCACAGGACTCCCCGAGGGACACGGTCGAATGCCCTCTCCAAGTCCACAAAGCACATGTGGACTGGTTGGGCAAACTCCCACGCACCCTCAAGGATCCTGCCAAGGGTCCAGAGCTGGTCCACAGTTCCACGACCGGGGCGAAAACCACATTGCTCCTCCTGAATCCGGGGTTCGACTATCCGGCCGACCCTCCTCTCTAGTACCCCCGAACAGACCTTACCAGGGAGGCTGAGGAGTGTGATCCCCCTGTAGTTGGAACACACCCTCCGGTCCCCCTTCTTAAAAAGAGGGACCACCACCCCGGTCTGCCAGTCCAAGGGCACTGCCCCCGATGTCCACGCAATGTTGCAGAGTCGTGTCAGCCACGACAGCCCCACAACATCCAGGGCCTTGAGGAACTCTGGGCGGACCTCGTCCACCCCCAGGGCCCTGCCACCGAGGAGCTTTTTGACCACCTCGGTAACCTCAGCCCCAGAGATAGAGGAGCCCACCCCCGAGTCCCCAGGCCCTGCTTCCCCAACGGAAGGCATGTCGGTGGGATTGAGGAGGTCTTCGAAGTATTCCTTCCACCAATCCACAACGTCCCGAGTCGAGGTCAGCAGCGCCCCGTCGCCACCATACACAGTGTTGACGGAGCACTGCTTCCCCCTCCTGAGACGCCGGATGGTGGTCCAGAACCTCTTCGAAGCCGTCCGGAAGTCGTTTTCCATGGCCTCGCCGAACTCCTCCCACGCCCGGGTTTTTGCCTCAGCGACCACCGCCGCCGCACTCCGCTTGGCCAGTCAGTACCTGTCTGCTGCCTCCGGAGTCCCACAGGCCAAGAAGGCCCGATAGGACTCCTTCTTCAGCTTGACGGCACCCCTTACCGCCGGTGTCCACCAGCGGGTTCGGGTGTTGCCGCCCTGACAGGCACCGACCACCTTACGGCCACAGCACCGGTCGGCGCCTCAGCAATGGAGGCACGGAACACGGCCCACTCGGACTCAATGTCCCCCGCCTCCCCCGGGACATGGTCGAAGCTCTCCCGGAGGTGGGAGTCGAAGCTCCTTCTGACGGGAGACTCTGCCAGACGTTCCCAGCAGACCCTCACAATGCGTTTGGGTCTGCCAGGTCTGACCGGCATCCTCCCCCACCATCGGAGCCAACTCACCACCAGGTGGTGATCGGTTGACAGCTCCGCCTCTCTTCACCCGAAGTGTCCAAGACATACGGTCGCAAGTCCAATGATACGACTACAAAGTCGATCATTGAACTGCGACCTAGGGTGTCCTGATGCTGGCACGCATATGGACACCCTTATGCTTGAACATGGTGTTCGTTATGGACAATCTGTGGTGAGCACAGAAGTCCAATAACAAAACACCACTCGGGTTCAGATCGGGGGGCCATTCCTCCCGATCACGCCCCTCCAGGTCTCACTGTCGTTGCCAACGTGAGCCTTGAAGTCCCCCAGCAGAACGAGGGAGTCCCCAGAAGGAGCACTCTCCAGCACCCCCTCTAAGGACTCCAAAAAGGGTGGATAGTCTGAACTGCTGTTTGGACCATAGGCACAAACAACAGTCAGGATCCGTCCCCCAACCCGAAGGCGGAGGGAGGCTACCCTCTCATTCACCGGCGTAAACTCCAACGTACAGGCACCGAGCCGGGGGGCAATAAGTATTGCCACCCCTGCCCGGCGCTTCTCTCACCAGTGGCAACTCCAGAGTGGAAGAGAGTCCATCCCCTCTCAAGAAGACTGGTTCCGGAGCCCAAGCCATGCGTCGAGGTGAGGCCGACTATATCTAGTCGGAACTTCTCAACCTCGCGCACCAGCTCAGGCTCCTTCCCCACCAGAGAGGTGACATTCCACGTCCCCAGAGCTAGCTTCTGCAGCCGAGGATCGGACCGCCAAGGTCCCCGCCTTCGGCTGCCGCCCAGCTCACATTGCACCCGACCCCTACGGCCCCTCCTACGGGTGGTGAGCCCATGGGAAGGAGGTCCTATGTCACCTCTTCGGGCTGTGCCCGGCCGGGCCCCATGGGTGAAGGCCCAGCCACCAGGCGCTCGCCATCGAGCCCCACCCCCAGGCCTGGTTCCAGGGGGGGGGGCCCGGTGACCCGCGTCCGGGCGGGGGGAACTCCGGACCATTGGTTGTCATCATAAGGGTCTTGTGAGCTACACTTTGTCTGGTCCCTCTCCTAGGACCTGTTTGCCATGGGTGACCCTACCAGGGGCATGAAGCCCCCGACAACTGAGCTCCTAGGATCACTGGGACACGCAAACCCCTCCACCGCAATAAGGTGGTAGCTCAGGAAGGGGCATAAACAGCCAAAAACACCATAATAATGCATGTTGAAAAAATGGCCGAAAAGGCAAGGCTATAGTATGGCAAAATGTCAAAATATGACATGTCCCAAAAGCAGCTGAAAACACCTCAAAACAGCATAAAATAGTGTGCAGAGATATGCCATAACACAAATATGTGCAAAAACAGCCAAAAACACCATAATAATGCATGTTGAAAAAATGACCGAAAAGGCAAGGCTATAGTATGGAAAAATGTCAAATATTACATAGGCTATAGTTTTTCCATACTATAGCCTATGACATGTCCCAAAAACAGCTGAAAACACCTCAAAACAGCATAAAATAGCGTGCAGAGATGCGCCATAGCAGAAATTGGTGCAAAATCAGCCCAAAACACTGTAATAATGCATGTTGAAAAAATGAGGAAAATGATGACAAAGGCAAGGCTATAGCATGGACAAAAATGTCAGAATATCACCTGTCCCATAATTAGCTACAAACACCTCACAACAGCATAAAATAGTGTGTCAAGACACGCCATAGCATGGCATTTTTTGTTGTTTTTTCAATATACCATATTATGTTTTTTTAGGAAGTTCTGGGCAGTTTTTGTGACATTATGCTATTGCGTGTCTTGGCATGCTGTTTTATGCATTCTTCAGCTGTTTTTTGAATGTGTCATATTTTGACATTTTTGTGCCACACTATAGTATGATCTATTGTTCTTCTTCTATCTCTAGATCATTTTCATCATCATTGTCTCCACTCTCCCTCTGCCCTCACTGGCTGGCCTTAGGGTGGTGTGTTCGAGTATAAAGTTCCTCTTCCTGCTTGGCATATGATTTGGGTAGAAGCTGCCTCCTGCTGCTGTTTGGGAGTTTCCATCCCTTCATATGTGGTTTCCTAGCAGTGGTCGGTCATACGACTGCTGCTGCTCTTTAATGAACATGTTAAATATGCTCATGAGCCAGAGTGCAGCTGTTTGAATTTTCATGAAGGGGATCATCTCCCTCGGGGGAAAAAGCAGCTTGAGTTAGCATCTGGGTGCCATTTTTACAACATGCTATATTATGACATTTTTGGCTACTTTTCGACTTACTATACAGACAGTCTGCATAGCATCCCTGCAAAGAACCAACATTTTTGCCAGAAGTGGGTCTAAAATATTAACAGTAAAGGACTAAATTATAAAACAACATGAAATCATAATTTGTTCCAAATGTAACAGGTTAGTTTGATGGCTGTGCTAGCTAACTGTAGCTAGTACAGTACATTACAGCGCCTCGTCACTTTATTATATGTGATATGTACCCCGACTAACTACGGGCTAATCCAGATAATGTTCGTTCATCTGTATCTGGAGGCCACTGTCTAACTTAAACAATCATATAACCATGCTGCTGTCACTACAACCTTATAACATTATTACTTAATACTGTATCTACTGCTGTCAATGTCAGCGGGCAGCAGCCCAGTGCCACCGCAGTAATGGTGGTGCCACAAGATGGCGGAGCACACAAACTAGTCGGCGGATTCATCTATAGACGTCGTCCAAAATGGCATAAAATAAGTCCTAGTATAGTATGTCATCCAAAAATCATAACTAACGTCATAATACAATATTACATGTTGTCACAATACCAAACTATACAATGTTAGAAAGTACAAAACAAAATACAATATCATTGATGTGAAATGAAATATGTGTCATTTGTTATATTTCTATTGTATTTGTTGTTATATTGTATTTTAGATACATTTTGAAACAAATGTATGTTTCTGTACCTCATGGCAATAAATGGGAATGAGAAGAAAGTGTTTGTTTTTTTTTTTACAGCCTAACATGTTTGATAACAATTCTACAATTTCATTTAGCAGACGCTTTTATCCAAAGCGACGTACAACAACAAGCAAGAATTTGGACTTAAGGAAAAAAACCCCTAAGTAAGTGCCAAAAAGTGCTTCAGGTGTGATTGGTCACAGGTATTGCCGTCTAGTGGCAGAAGAAGTGCCGCACAGCCCCCCCCCCCCCTTTTTTTTTTTTTTTTTGAAACCAAAGTAATAACCAGTAGCGATCTCAGCATCTGAGATTCAACAATCTCAGTATCACTACTTACGATAACATACAACATCACACAACTTTGTCAGTGCTAGATAATCATTAAGTGCTGGGTTTTGGACCATCTGACTTAATTTACCCCAAAGGGCAAAGAGGAGAAGAGTCGGGTTAAGTGCCGAGGTGTTCTCAGAACAATTGAGTTTTCAATTGTCTCTTAAAAGTAGAAAGGGACTCAGCAGAACGCACAGAGATTGAAGAAGAGAAGAACAGAAGAGAAGAGTCTAGCTAGAGATTTAGAGCCGTGCTGGGCTGGAAGCACCAGCCGTCTTTCGCATGCAGAGCGTAGTGGGCGAGAAGGAAAGTAGACCTGGATCAGGGATTCCAGGTAGGCTGGAGCAGTTCTTGTGATTGTTTTGTAAGCCAAGAGAAGTGCTTTGAATTTGATTCTGGCTGCCACTGGAGGCCAGTGAAGAGAAATTAGCAGCGGGGTGACATGTGCTCTTTTGGGCTGGTTGAAGACCAGACGTGCTGCTGCATTCTGGATCATCTGAAGAGGTTTGAGTGAGCATGCAGGGAGGCCTGCCAGAAGAGAGTTGCAGTAGTCAATGCGTGAGATCACAAGAGCCTGAACCAGAAGCTGTGTGGCCTGTTGGGTCAGGAAGGGTCTGATCTTCCTGATGTTGTAGAGGGCATAACGGCAAGACCGAGAAACTGAGGCCACATGAACCTTAAAGGTCAGCTGGTCATCAATCATGACACCCAGGTTTCTGGCTGAGTTTGTGGGCACAAGTAGGCTCGAGTCAAGTTGGACACTGATCCAAGGCTGAACAGATGGACAAGCTGGAAAGACCACGAGTTCGGTCTTAGACAGATTTAGCTGAAGGTGGCGTTCCTTCATCCATGTGGAGAGATCAGCCAGACACGCTGATATCCGAGCTGAGACCGTTCTGTCATCAAATATAAGTTAATAGTTAAGTTAAATATTCAGTTATTACATAAACACAACATACACAAACAAACAAAATACCACACACTTGAAAACTTGACTGTTATATGAGTCAGGCCGATAATCAACTCAGTTTCTGGAAGAGATATATATATCACTCAACTTTACATGCCTAAATTTTTCAGCAGTATCACAATCAGTGTCTAAACTGTATGAATCTACAGCCAAATTATATTTTGTCATAAACAAAATACAATATCAGCTGATATATTTATCTACTCTGCTGATATAAGGGTCATACAATGTTGAAACAGAAAACTCATCGGCAGTGACATCTGTCAAAAACTCGACTGATATATGAGTCAGGCCAATAAATGTTTCTTGCTTCTTATTGACAAAGTTATATATATTTTAAGATTATGTTTTTCTCACTTTATTCAGCAGTGAGAGCCACAAATTTAAACCGAATTTGGGCATCATTACGATTCATCCTGTGGGGCCCATGTATTATAAGTATATAAAAAATGTCCCCACAGTCTGAACAGAGGATGCTCATATGTTTCAGTTGCTGTGATGTACTGCATGTGTGTAAAACAAAGAGATTCAGTCTGTTCTCTGACATTCAATGAAATGACTTCCATGCATTTATTTCAAAATCCTCAGTTAAGGAATTTATGATTAACAGCATGAAGAAAAAAACGGACACTTGATCCACCGTGTCATGGCAAGTCTGCAACCTGAAAAAAAGACGGTGTAGAAAGACATCCAAAAATCATCAAAAACGGCAGCATGGTATGTTGCCCAAAAATGGTCAAAATGACTGACAAGCTATACTATGTCGTTTTCGGCATATTTTTGACATGCTAAATTATGACGTTTTTGGCTATTCTTTAGACTTACTATACTATGGCCTGTCCTACAAGCTATAATGTGTTTTTCAGCCATTTTTTTTGACATGTCAAAATGCGACCTTTTTCGACAATCGACACTGTTGTTTCAGCCATTTTTTGGAAATGCTATATTATGACGTTTTTGGCTGATTCTTCAGCCATTCTTCTCCTATTTCTTTGGCTTACTATGCCACGATGAATCCTAACAAGCTATAATGTCGTTTTCAGCTGTTTTTTGACATGTCAAAATTTGACCTTTTTCGACATACCATACTATGTCATTTTCAGCCTTTTTTTTCAACATGCTATATTATGACCTTTTTGGCTGCCTTTTCGACTTACTACTATGACGTTCTCGACAACCCCTAATACATCGTTTTCAGCTGTTTTCTTGACATATCAATATATGACTCTTTTCGAGATACTATAGTATGTCATTTTCAGCCATTTCTTTGACATGTCAAAATTTGACATTTTCCAACACAGTATACTAATGGTGTTTTCAGCCTTTTTTCGATATGCTACATCCTGACATTTCTGGCAGTTTTTTCAACTCACTATATTATGATGTCTCTACACGCTATAATGTTGTTTTCAACTGTTTTTTCTGCATGTCAAAATTCTATTTTTTTGACATACTATACTATGTCCTTTTCAACCATTTCTTCAACACACAATCATCAAAAAATGTCATAGTATAGTATGTTATCCAAAATCAACAAAACCATTACTGAAAAGTATTTCAGCTGAAAATCCTCAAAAACATCATAATATAGCATATTGTCTGAAAATCACCATAACATCATAGTATAGTACTTCATCCAAAAATCATCAAAAACGTCATTGTATAGTATTTAGTCCAAAAATCATCAAAAATGTCATAGTACATTATTTTATCCAAAAACCACCAAAACCATCATAGTATAGTAAGTCCTCTGAAAATCATCAAAAACGACATAGTATAGTATGTCGTCCAAAAATCATCAAAAACTTCATGTTATAGTATGTCGTCTTAAAAAAGAAGTTATGGTACAGTATGTTATCAAAAAAACATCAAAAGCGTCAATAGTATATTATCCGAAATTCATCAAAAATAGTATAGTATGTCATCTGAAAATAAGCGAAAACATCATAATATAGTATCATCAAAAACGTCATAGTATAATATGTCATTTGAATTTCATCGAAAACGTCATAATATAGTATGTCATCCAAAAACCATTAAAAACGTCATAGTATCGTATGTCGTCTAAAATATAATCAAAATGTCATAGTATGGTATGTCCTCCAAAGTTTGGTCAAAACATCATAATATAGTATGGTGTCCATAATGTGAGGAAAACATCACAGTATACTAGTCATCACAGTCATCCGAAATCTAATCAAAACTTCATAGTATACTATGTTGTCAAAAATATGATCAAACGTCATGTATAGTATGTCATTCAAAGTTTGATCAAAACGTCAAAGAATAATACGCGGTCCAAATTGTGATGAAAACATCATAGTGTAGTACAGGGGTCGGCAACCTTTACTATCAAAAGAGCCATTTCTGGCCCAAAACAAAAAAAAAAAATCTGTCTGGAGCCGCAGGTAACACAACACATATAGTCAAACTAGCTTATCAATATTATTAACGGGTCTACATGAGCATTCCTTAATATGTTTAACCACTATTTCTAATTTTTTGTTACATTAACTTTGCAGTGTTGGCGGTGAAAAGATCTATCCATGCACTGTTATTATTATCTCTATGCACTAATAACTTCTCCATTTTCCTCTGAGACTTCTCCTGTCTTGGATTTGGAATCCATAGCTAGTCAGGCCTTTTCAATCCAGGACTGCCCACCATTTTTGAAATTTGGCAACAGTTAGCAGAAAAGACACCAAGGTCACAGAAATATGATGCATATTTTAGTTAATGAAATACATTTTCATATTCTGTGCACAGGCTACATATTTTTGCAATTGAAAAATTGAATGAAAACTTTTTAAAAATAATCGCAATTCATTTCCATATAATTTTTAGGCAGAGACACAGGAGCCACTGGAGAGGGGCTAAAGAGCCGCATGTGGCTCTAGAGCCTCAGGCTGCCTAACACTGGTATAGTAAGTCATCCAAAAAATTATCAAAATGTCACAGTTTAGTATGTGATCCAAAATTTGATGGAAAAGTCATAGTATGGTATATTATCCAAAATTTGATAAAAAATGTCATACTAATGCATGCCATTCAAAATATGATTGAAACATCAAAATATAGAATGTCGTCAAAAATATGATAAAAACGTCATATTATAGATAACGTCCAAAGTAGTATGTAGTATGTTTTTTAAAAAAATAATAAACATATCATTGTGTAATATGTTGTAAAGAAAATGACATAAGAACGTCATAGTAGCATGTCATTAGAATTTCCAACTTGGCTTCATAGTGGTTTGTTTTGAAAAGTGTCAGATGTGACAAAAATCTCACATCAATAAGAAAAATCCAATGAAACATTATCGTACAGTATGTCAAACAAAATTTTAGAATTTCAAAGGTCATATTATGGTAAGTCATGAGATGTCAAATATTTTTGGTAATTTAGTCTGGCATGATAAATGTCACAATAAATATCAAAGAAATGTCAGAGCATAGTATACTTTAAAAAAAACAGTGAAAAAAAAACTGATCATTGTATAATAAGTCGTAAAATACGTCATAAAAAGCTCATTGAGTAGCATGTCATATAAATGTGGCAAAAATTTCATAGTTACGTATCTTATACAAAATGTGTTTTTTTTTTTGTCTGAATTATTTCCTCTTGGTAACTGGGACTAAGTTAACTGTTGAATAAAATTAGGATGGCACGCATATATTAATTATAAAATTAACAAGTAGCACTTGGAAAAAAAACGTATCCCTAAAAAGTAATCAGTTGATTTGAAAATTAAGTTACTGTTAGCAATTGAACACTATGTGAATTACTTTGAAATTCATTAAGCAGCCATGGACAGCTCTAAACAAGTCATACTGTTTTTTGTCAGTGTTGGTGGATAGTCTTTCTGTCCGAGTATCTGTGAAGAGCAGTAGCACCACCTGGTGGAAATTCAGTAAAAAAAAAAACAAGAACAGGGTCTTTCCACCCCTTTTTAATTTATTTTTTATAAATCTTATTAACGACAATCTTCTTAATTCCTGATCTTAATCTTCTTTACTTTAATTTATCTTTTAAATCAAATGTTAGTTTTAATATTATTTATCACAAAAAAAGCTGCCAAATATTTCATCTTTAAAAAAACTACCTGAAATTGTGTCAAGAAATGATTCCACGTTGTTGCCTGACACATCCTGCTATTTCAGAGATGTCTTTTTTTAGTTCCTTGAATGCCTCTCAACATAATTTGTCTAATTATCATAATGTGTAGTTTTAAAGAAGGACAGGACAGTCTGTGTGATGCTATCAAGGATATATTTCAGAGACAGCTGCTTAAGTATTTTCAGCCACACCATGCAGAGCATACGCCACATTAATGTCCTACACAAACCTTGCACCTTCAGATTTTGCAACAAAACGGAATAGCGATACAAGCTCCAGCTTGAGTGAAAATTTCTCAAACATCAAATCAATTGATGGAAGTGTGGAATGTTAAAAGAATATTGCACCCCCCGAAAAGTAGAAATTGCTCTCATCCTCTAGTCTGTTGAAGCGTTATTAAAAATATTATGTTAATATAGCTTACAGTGATTAACTGGCAGTTTGTAATGTAGTCTTCCCCAAAACAATCCATTTACTACTCATACTTCATCAAGGAGGCTCTACATGTGCTTTCTTTGGTAATTGGTTTATGAATTAGACACTGGACATTTAAACTAAAGCTTTTGTTGCTTCAGAGCTATGAAATCATCAAAATGTTTTGTTTTTTTTTTTTATTTTTTTTTAGAAAATTACACTTTTAAATCTATAAAGATCACTGTCCATGTCTGCTGCCGAAACTGCATCTGTTATTCTGGGTGAGAAGATAAAGCCTACACAATGTTCACGTCTGTGTTCACTATTCCTTTTCAAAAGAGTGAAAATTTTCTTTCAGATTCACACAAATTCTCAGGGAACAAGGTTTATGGAGGACAAATTTAGAAAACTCACACTAAGATACATATTGTCATTTTTATTGTTTTAAGTTTGTGTAACAAGGGTAAAATAATATAACTGACAGACTCAACGTACCCTGTTCTTCCTTTGCAAGAGGGACTTTAATGTTATCATATTCACAAATATCCCATAGTATTATTAGCTTGAATACTGTGAGCGCCTGCAACCACAGCGCAGGTCTTAATACTAACATCATCCTTTGTGAAAACTTAAAGATCTACCTATGAAACATGTTTTAAAATACTTTTAGCCCTTAATTTGTAGCCATGATGTATTTATTGACAAGAGCTGTGCCATGAATATGAAGTCAGGGCCTCATATTGATAATGTGAAGGTTAGCTTGCACTTTTAAAACAGCACCAGATACTCTTGCATGTTTAGGTCCAGACAGGAACAAGATACAGCTATTTCTGTGTTTTTTTGGAAAGACAGTAATGTTTAGTAATTTACCACTGGTAAGTAAACGCAATACACTGAGATTCTAGTCGGTGACAACACCTGGTAGCCAATTAATTTCAATATATAGTGGATAAATTTGTTATTTTATGGTGTGATTCAGGGAGATATAAACTGGTGATTGTTAGGTAAACACTGTGTTTCACAAGGACTTTCAACAATGTAAAATGCTTGCTTTCTTCAGTTAAGCAAGAGCACAACATTGAGCCCAGGTTGCTTTTTCATCAGCTACAGAGGCATTAAGTTAACTCAGGCTCTCAGCCCAGATACAGTAATGTAGCCTGTAAGTCTGCACTGTGCATAATGTAAGCACAAATACAATATGATCAAAGTGAAGCACTGTAAATATCAACACTGAATTGCTGGAAAAGCAATTAGTAGATATCAGAATACTATAAATAAAAGACATGTATCTTGGAATAAGTTAAAAATTTTATCCTAAACGTTTATGATGACACCTCCTTTTAATGTTTTAGTGAGTGATTGATTCAGGTTTGTCATCTATAGACTATTTCTTCAAGGACACAAATGAGTTAACTGGATGTCTCTGTATCTGATAAAAAGCTGGTGTACCAGAAAGATGAGTGCTTGAGTGAGGTATGTTGAGCCTACAGCCAAAATTTACTATGTCACAAAGGTGGCTCTATTTTAACCTGGCTAGATCCTATGCTGCACGGCTAACCCGGGTGGAATCAGTTTCTGTTTCTGCTTGAAATCCTCCAAAAAACAACTCTCACTAATCAACTCCTTTGTAAACAGCGTCAGCCTACTGCCAGTAGTTACTCTTTTAAACTGTAAAAAAAAATGCCAAAACATTACCACTTTGGATTTTGGTTTTATGCTTGGTCTTGGCGAAGTCAGTTCAGCATTGCTGGTATATTACAGCTGAACATCGATTAGAAGATTGATAGTCTAATGATATTTATTACTGATCAGTCAGTAAAACCGACCAAAAACTAAAAATGATTTGCACGTTTTCTTCATGATGGGACAGTGTCAGTATACGTAAATGTAGTTCTTGAGTGTAACGTCTGCTGCATAAAATTTAAGAGCTGTAAAATGTGCAGCTGTCATGTTAAAAATTAAGTGGTAAAATAAATATTGTGACTTTGTAATTTTTTACTCTGTCAGACTTACCTCATGGTACACCCCTCTGGGCTCAAAACAAGCAAATCCTTGTGAAACTGATTTTACCTACTTTTTGGTTCAGCAAGAAGATGTGCACTGTGCAGGTTTGGAGACTGAGATTTGGACCAAGTGCTGTTTTAGGGAAACAAGGGGAGGCTTTGGCACTGGTTAGGCAGCTACAGCAGGACAGGAGAGAGGCTGGACTCCTTTAATCTCTAGAGCCTTGTTGAACTGCACGTCCATGGTCTTAGCAGCCTTGGTGATCTTCAGGTTCCTCATACAACCTTTGAAGGAAGTGCTGGTCGAGAGAGCTGACTGTCGAACTCCATCTGACAGAGAGAGAGAGAGAGAAAAAAGTGTCATCTCACTTATTGCATTTCTGGAAATATATATGTGTATTTAAAGTAGTTTTTGCACACTGGCTACTCCGCTGCAAAGTAATGTATCTATTTAATAGGGCATCTATTTACAGTGTGTGGTGTTGTCTATATGATGCTTTTTTTTTAAACACAGCATCAGTATCATGACAAATACTTTGAAACCCAAATTAAGTTTTCCTGTGCTATGTTCTGATGCCACTTACAAGCTTTTTGACCCTGTGAAACCTGAGCAAACTGGTTTGATTTGACCAAATGTTATATAAAGTGCAAGAAATTTATAAGATTTGAGAAAGAAAATGACTTAAAAAATGGAAAAGAGGACATTAGAAAATGATCAAAATATTAAAAAAATGTTCTAAATGTATAATTAAAATGTAAATTTATGATTATAATGACATATATGACTTATGTTAATTGGAAATATAATACATAAAAAAAAAATACTTTTTATTATTTTACGCACTTTGTTTTGTCTGTTTTTGAAGCAAAATTGTGGGCCATTGTTAAGTTTTCATTGCCTCTCCCCATGTTTTTGAAAGACATCGAACTGGTTTGCTCAAGTTTCAAAAGGTTAAAGGGACAGTTCACCCTCTACATTGTTTTGGTGTGAGCAGGAAAGGGTTTTTTTTTGGGTTTTTTTTCCATTTTGGGGTGAACTGTCCCTTTAAGGATTGTGCGTTAGAAGGCAGTTATACCTGGATATCCTCCGACATAGATGGGATCGTTGGTGTCACACGTATTGGAGCGTGTGTTAGGACTCTCTGCTTGACTTTGCTGCCCGTCGACCACCAGCTCCACCCTGTGGCGAAGCTTTCTGGCAGTAACAGAGTGCCACTGTCCATCACAGAAGCCCTCTCCCACAGGCATGTGCTCCGCTGTGATTCGTCCAGCTCCGTTGTCAACGTGGAAAAGGAGCTAGGGGGAGAAATATGGAAAGAATAGAAATTGAAATGCATATAGGAAAACTACACTTTTTTCAACATCTGTCTATAGGTAACTATATATACACACACACATATACACACACACACACACACACACACACACACACACACATATAAACAAAAAAAATGTAATGCAACATTAAATTAAGATTTAAATAAAAGAATCATTGTACATTTTAGGTTACTTTATTTGTTTTCTAGTGAAGAGTCAGATGAAAAGATCGGCACGTCACCGCTCTCATAAAAGTCTTTTAGCTTACAACCAACAGTGTGTGTGTGTGTGTGTGTGTGTGTGTGTGTGGGGTGGGGGGTCACTTTTACTGTATGAGGATATATTGTGTCACATAGTGAGGTGAGGTTCAAGATGTGTGAACAGAGCCAGGCTGAGAGATTCCAGCCTTTGAGCACTATTATTTAACAGACAGACATGAGACTGATGAAGAGCTTTTCATTTAACTCTCCGCCGGAAAGATATAAGTGTATTTCCAAAAATGTTACATCATTTCTTTAATCATTGTTATGTACTTTGCCCTCTACGATCTCTATTCCCAGTCCATCGTTGGCTTGGTTACTGACGGCCAACAGCACTCCGTTGGTTCTGCTGGTTCGAAACTCCAATGCGATTAACAGGTCCAAACCCACTCTGTAAGAAGCCACTAAAGAGAGAAAGAGACGTTCATTCACCTTTATAACAAAAGCAAGTGCTTTGTTGTCTGAGCTAGACTGCTTTTTTTTCTCTGGAGTTACTCTATTCGGTTTGCAGGACTTTTTTTCTAACATTCTATTGTGACGTTTTTGTTACATTTTTTTCAAATTTCAATGACATACTATAACATTTTCCTAACGTTTCTTATGACGTACCACACTATGACATTTTTTTCAGCTTTTATGACATACTATAACATTTGTAATGATTTTTTAAAATCTTTTATGGAATTTCTGCACTTTGACGTTTCATAATTTGTTTAAGACAGCGAAAGCAGTTGCTATATGCATCACAACCACATACTGTAGCTGACTTCATGGCAGACTGACAAGATTTTATACCTAATTTTAACATTTTTCACACAATCCACAGCCTGTAACTGACATGTCAGCATCTCATCTCACCTGCTTTCAGGAAGCCAGTGCCTTCAAAATAGGTGCCTGTCTCAGTAGCAACGAAGCATCTTCCTACCATGTGACTGGAGGTGGGCGTGGCCATGTTCAATTTAAAGTCCTCAGCGACAGTCTCAATTCGACCTAGACAGAGAGGAGGAAGTAAAAGGTTAATCAATTTGACACAAAAATGTAAATGCCAACCAGCATCAACAAATAATTAAAATAAACAACACGTGTGACAATTCTGACTTAGATAAGTACAAGAGTATAATATGCGACAAGTGCAATCCTAAATACGACACAAATTCAATACCTGTCGTGGCTGATTTGGTGCTTACAGGCGCTCCCACCATCTTCAAGTTACGGATACATCCATTGATACTGTAGAGAATCTAGGAACAGAAAAGAGAGAATGTTTGGTCTAATTCTAACAAGATTGTTTAAAAAAAAACAACAAAACAAACTATGATCATCATGTTGACTGATCGTCACTTTCAGTATCTGCATCTGTGTGTGTGTTTTTTACCGGTCCTATTCTCTTGGTAGTGTAGTTTTGTGGTAATCCACCAACATACAGCGTTCCCACCACGTCTAACAGGTCAGCCTGAGAAGAAGAGACGTTACTGATGCAATGATAAGACAACCTTTTTGAAAACTATAAGATCTGAGGTTTCTTACTGTATGATTTATCTCTATTTTTTAAAGGTATGCTATGCAGGATGTTCATGAAAAACAATGTATAGTCTCACACAGAAGTAATCCCTCTCATGTGTTACTTATGACCCGCTGGAGGTGTGTGTATCTGCAGAGACTCTACCCTCTGCCTGTATTTTCTTCTTATTGTACTGTTTTACGGACGTTCTGGGCAGAGTGCAGGTGAGATTGTGACTTTCTAAAAATGTAGCAATCAGATGCCAGACTGTAAAATACACATCCAAGAGGAAGCTATAAAAATCATGGACACAGTGCCAAAAGTATGTAAACACAGAGAGGCGAAACACCAAGCAGACACAGCTCGTTCCAAAATGAGAGAGAGACTGGGGCTGGCTTTTACTTTCACTGACGATACAGTTTACAAATTCATTAATTCCTGCATAGTATACCGTTAAGCAATGTATTTTCCTTTTATAAGTCTGACATGCAACTCCTTGTATGTGCAGTTATGTTCAATATTTTTATATAAGGAAAGGGGGGGGGGTACCTTCTTTGGGCTGGTCATCTGTTTACTGTATCGTCCATCAACCATAAGTAGACCTCTCTGCTTGTTGCGACTCACACGAATCTAAGAGTGTTGGTGTAAGAGACAGTGAACGGGAATCATTTGACAAATAGATAAGCACAGTCCTGTCACAGTACCAACAGAGATAATATGTCATTTTGGTTGAAAACAAGATCAAAGAAGACAAATATTGCCATCACGTATTGTCACTTGAAAATTAGATTTAGTCTTCATTAGCAATGTACCAAAGTGGTTAATTTTTTCAGAGAGTAGGGACTTTCTGTAATAAATTGAACAGTTTTCAGGATCTATGTTCTGGATGGCAGAAAGAAAGGAAGCTGTTGCTAAAAAGAAATAGTGAAAATAATCTATAATCTACGTCAACAGAGAGGGGAGTCGTTTTAAGAGTCCTGAAAGTGTTAAAAATGTAATTTGGTTCAAAGTTTCCTTCATTTTCATGTAAAACACAGTATAAGATAAATAGAGAATAGAAATAACATATTATTTTATAGCAAATTACTGATTAAATAAATAAACGAGTTAACCAGCATGAATGAAAGACTGAAGAACTGTCCTACCTTGTGCCAGTTTCCATCATTGATGGAGAAGGGTACGCAGCCAGAAATGTTTCCATGACCGAGATCATAACCCAGACAGACCTGTCCGTCCTTGATCTGCAACAGAGAGAGATTGAGCGTCATGACCATAGACTGTATGGAAGAAGAGGACGTAGTCACCGTGACATCACCTGTTGGTTTGTGGACTTCTGTTTTAAAGCCTAATGTGTGACATTTTGGTCGTCGTCCCTTGTTTTGTTTTTTTTAAACCCTAAGTAACTGTATTTGGATGAGAGGGTGGAGCTGTGCAGGACACACATCGTAAATTCTTATAATTTAACCACAAAGCATAACCTGCTTTATCGTCTATTTTACACTAAATGGAACCATAACATACACAGTAAAAATCATGCTGTATTAAAGACGACTTGAAACTAGCAATTGAGACCATGAAGTGATTAGCGAAATATTTTCTGAGACAGTGGAGTGAAAAGTAGGGTCACTTTCTAAAAGACATTAAAGTTGGAGTTGATCTGTGATGCTCATCAGAAAAATGCAAGTTTAAGGCACTCCTGCACTGGCATCACTTTTCAGTGCAAAAGCAATGAGGTGCAAATATCTATGAGAATGGACTACCACCTAAAAAACGGAAGAAGCTTATTCTGTCGGGTACAAATATCTATCAGAACAAACTACTACAAGTATAAATATGGTTGAATGCGGAGTAGGTCAATCTGTCAGGTAAAAATATGTATATATATGCACTACTCCCTGAATAATTCTAGTCAAATGTGAAGGAGTCACTTTGTCAGGAACAAATATCTATCAGAGTGGACTACTACCTGACCTGTACACATGTGGAGCAGGTTATTGTGTCAGGAATAAATATTCATCAGAATTAATGAATTAATGACTACCTGTATAAAAGTGGAGTATTTAATTCTGCCAACAACAAATATTTATCAAAAGACATAAGTAGCTGCATAAATGTAGTTAAATGTAGAGAAGGTCATTCTATCACATACAAATATCTATCAGAATGGACTACCATCTGTATAATGTGGAGTAGGTCATTCTGAAGGGTAAAAAAATTCACATCTTCATTAAATCTTGAGAGGGTGATTCTGTAACTTAGACTATTTCCTAAATAAAAGTGCAACAGGTAATTCTGTCAGGTACAAATATCTATCACAATGGAGTACTTTGCAAAAAATGTGGTTAAATGCAGAGTAGGTCTTTCTGTCAGGTACAAATATATATCAAAATGGAATACTTCCTGTATAAATGTGGAGTAAGTCATTTTGTTTGTACAGTTATCTACCAGAAATGAGTACTTCCTATATGATTGTGTAGTATGTCATTCTGTCAAGTACAAATATCCATCAGAAATAACGATTGCCTTTCCACTTTCATGCAGTTCATGATATTACCTTGTTTATCCTTGGTTCCTAAATATTCAATACCCTTGGTGAAAGAAACAAGTTCAGTCATTGTGCTGTCTCAGTACATAGATTGAAAATAGAGGAAAGATGTGAAAAAAATGGGAATTTTAGAGTCCCCAATTCCAAACATAAAAATGCCATGCTGCACAAAAAATAAGTGCGCATTATTCGTCAGATTGGAACAGAGTTTAGGCTTATTTCAGTCAGAGGTGGTGAAATGACCCAGCACCTTGTGTTATCCTGGACCAACCTGAAATAAACTTTTCAAGATAGCTACAACTTTGGGACAAACAGGGAGAAAACTTTAACTTCTATAAAGACAGTCCGAGCTGTCTGAGGATACCTGTATGGAAACGAAGTCAGCATGGTTGATTCTTGCCATGTACAGAACAAGACCTGACTCCTCCTTCGTCCTCAGCTCAAACTCCAATATCAGCCTGTGAAACATATCCATACAAAAATGTTAAGACAGCAAATATATACATACATAAAAAACATTCACCAAAGGCACAGTTAACCAGTTCTAACACAGGTACGTCGGTGTGATGCCTTGCATTTGTATCAGACTTTTGGAGAAGAAAAATAAGGGATTCCCACAGCATTTCAACATAAACACATTTCCTGCAAAGGTAATAATGTAGTAAACAACTTTGTAATGGACTTATTATAGACGAAGCATTTCTCAATCAAATGTAGAATATACAAACCAAACTGTTTGTCTGCAGTACAACATAGTAAGGAATATTGCAGTAAACAGCATGGAAGATAAATTGCAGTTTTAAGTGAGTCAGACAGCTATCTGGACATTTCATCATGTGTTCCATAAATGACATTTTGATTTAGACCACAAGCTAACCCACAGCTTAGAGAAAATATCCACCCAACGAATGTATCAGTAAAATCAATGAGCTTGTTGTGGACTACCAGAAGAACATAACAGAACACAAAGTTGCAGCCTTGACAGTCGACAGTGCTTTCAATATGAATATTGCTGCAAAGAAACTCCATATACACATACACAGTTTCAAGGTGGACACTTGAGATTGTTGTCACCAATTCAGTATCTGACCAAATGTCTCCTGCTTCTGTACATTAGATAGGACGTTTAGTTAGGTCCACCAAAGTGCTTTTTCCCTGCTGAAAATGGTCAGTGACCTAAAAAAATCACATTTTTGGCAATCAGTCAAAAATTCACACCTTAATTATTAAAAAAAATGTCACTCGCATTTCTAAGAGGGTACAATAATGAAGTGGGTAAAATAATGAAGTGATGACATTTTGTTTTCAAAGGTCAAAGGTCAAATTCACTCTGACATCATATTGTTCTGTGAAAACACTTTTATGGGATTTTTTCGGTCACAGTGACCTTGTCCTGTTTTCAGATATCTTGCTCAAAAGAATGCTTTGGGTGGAGTGATGGACAACCTGAAAATATAATTTCTCCAGCCACTGCTGTCACTGGCACCGAGGCATAAAAACCACTGCCGTTGTCTAAAAACTAGATGGGTGTATATCTGTACAGAAATGATTTTTCCATGTTACATCATCAATATCTTTCTATCAGTACAACTATTTCCATAGAAATAATAATGCATAAATTCTTTACATGATAGTATAAAATATAGTGGCCATTTTTCAGAATTATGAGTACCTTTACACTTACTACTTTTAATATTCTGCCAGTACGTCCATACTTAAACTACATTTTCAAACTTCTATTTGAAATTAATTATGCCTTATTTTCACAATGCAGTATTGCAACTTCTACTCAAAGTAAAATATTTGAAAACTTACTCCACCAGTGTGTAATTGTGATTACAGGGATGACTCTTTTGGTAATATTTACATTTTTGGAAACTTTGTATTGATTTAGATAAACACTGCCTCCGCTACTCTGGTGTCAGTGTTTCTCAAAAGGTCAGTCTGTTACCTGTGGCAGATGCCACTCAACTTGCAAAAGAAAACAACAAAATGATTATTTATTCTGAGTACATACTTCTCTCTGACTTTGGTGTCATCAAAAGTGAAGCTCATGTGGCTGTTCCTGGTCAGTCCAAATTGATAGGCCTTCTCAAGCGCTGTCGGGGCCACAGCTGATGCACATGAATCCTGGAGATTGGACATAGCATGTCAGTTACACTGACAGGGTTTCACAGCACTGTTCCTTTTGCCTCTTGTCAACAGGAAACTTAACACCTGAGCAGAACACATGTCAGTCACAGTAATAGGGTTTCTGCCTCTGATCTGCAGGAGCCTAAAGGGATGTGTCCATCAAACTGGGTCAACAAACAGCTCTTCATATAAAGCAGGTAAACAAAAAGTTCACAAAAGATTAAAGCCAGATGTAGATTTATAAGTGAGGTCTTCAATGTGCAATGACAAAATACTTTACATTTTTATGGTGCAAACAACAATACTGATTATTTCACATGGTCCCAGCTAGTTGCAGAATATAGCCTATTAAAATGTGTTTAATTGCAGTCATCTTTCATCACCGTTTCTTTTCCTCTTTATAAGTTACTGCCAAGGTGGATTTGGCTGACACTGTTTTCAAATCAATGGACCCTCCCACAGTTTGATCACCCTAAATACTGCTCATATTTTCTCTTCATTAGAACTAGACATAACACACTACAGTTTGATTTCCGTTTGATTTGTGCTTCACTTTGGCAGCAGGATAAACAAAGTATTTCATGGGCATTATTATGCCCTTTGTCATGTTAAGGCTGCAGTTCAGCTGCTGACCAGAAGGTGTCAGTGTTGTAATACAAGTATGAGCACCTATTATGAGACTATTTTCTTTTTAACTCCCTTTCTACTGCAGTTTTCTTTCATCTCTCTTCCACTTGCCTCTTCTTCATTCCTCCCTTCCCTCTTATACAATTTTCTCCTTGTTAAAGTCTTTCTCTTGTCTCATTCCTGTCCTCCCAACTGCTACTATCTTTTCCTTAACTCCTTTATCCCCCTTTTTTCTGACTTTCTCACATATTCTCTCCTGTCCTGCTCACTTTGACTCTCATTATTTGCTTCTCTTGCTACTCTTCTTGTTCAGTTTCCCAACAAGTCCTCTTCCTTTATCTTCTCCATCCTTTTATATCTTCCTCTTCTTCTTCAATCAGCTCAACTTCCCCTTGCTCTTTACTGAAAAATGTCTCCTTTCTACTATTTCCTCTACCTCACCTGCTACTCTTCTATCCCCTTATACTTTTTTATTACTACTCTGAAGACTTGTCTCCACAGGTTTTTATTTCTCCATCTATCCGCTTTTATCTCGTCTTCAGCTCTCCTGTATAGTTTTCCTTCCACTTCCCATCCTCTACAGTGCTTTTATTTCTCCTGCTGTATCTTCTCAACTCCTCTTTTACATCTCCTGCACTTGTAGACTCCTCTAAGATTGTCTTATTGTCTTCTCTACTCCCATTTGTCACATTTTCTCCACAAACTTTGGTCAAATCCCCTCCACTTTTCTTGAGCTTCTGACCTTTTCAACCTCGCCATGTCCAGTGTTGTAGTATTTGAGTCAGTCTTGGTTCAAGACTACCTTTCGAAGATCTCAGTTTGGATCACATTTTTACTCCAGATTTGTTTTTGTTTTTTTCCAGACCGGCCAAGGCTTTGCCTGTGCAAAATAGGAGTGTTGGATAAAGATGGTTAAGTTCATGTCAGCTCCTCAGTGTTTGTTTTTGTTTGTTTGCTCATAGAGGACAAAGGAAAAATGCCTTTTGATGGCAGACATTTCCCATGGTAGACTAAGGCCATGTTCACACTGGACGCAGAAGTGCCCCAATAAGTCACTTGGTGCGAAGCCACCTGTCAGATGTCACTTGGCCCTTCACACCAGAAGTGCATTACTTCATGCTGGTCAGCAAGCAATCCGGCTCCTCCGCTCTTTTCTAACCACAGTGCTCTGTTTCTGTCTGCTTGTGTGTGGCTGCACATCAATCCCTCTCTGTCTAGACACAACTGACAAATATGTGGAAGAACAGGAAGCATATTTGATCATTTATCATAAGAAGATATATCTTATCTAATGTATTCTTTATTTGTTCATTATTGATTTTCAGGCTGTTAGACCGGAAACGCGGAAACTATCGCTGCAGGTTGCGAGCTTGTTGTGTAGCTCAGAGTATCAGACTCATGTTCTGTGTGAACAGCCCAACTGGTTAACATGAGCAATGAAAACAAGGGGATAGTGTTTCATGGAAATCTGTGTGCTTTGCGGCACTTCCACGTCCAGTGTGAACCTGGCGTTTTACATAGACATACATTAACCAGCTACAACATTAAAACCGCTGGTGAAGTGAAAAACATTAATCATCTTGTTACAATGCAATGTTCTGCTAGAAAACTTTTGGTCCTAAAATTCAAGTGGATGCCACACAAACACTGTTGCACACCAAGTACACCCCCTAAGGGGAACGGCACTCCCCAGTAGCCGTTACCCCAAGCAGGACCACTCACTATGCCATGTAACAAAAACTGCTCAGAAATGTCCCGAGGAACATGACAAACAGCTCAAGGTGTCAACCTGGCCAATGGAGCATCTGTACGATGTGCTGGTACTCAATCTCACAATCCACAGGACTCAAATGATGCCCAAATCCACCAGGGTGGGATACGTGGTTTACAACAGTATTTGGGTGGGTGGAGCGCATCAAATGGCATCAACATGAATGCCATGACCCAAGATTTCCCAGTAGAACATTGCATTGTAACAAAACAATCAGTAACATTCACTTCATCCACCAGTGGTTTTAATGTTTTGACTGACTGGTATATGTGCAGTTTGGCAATAACAGATACGAATAAAGAGTAATGCTCAGTTGATTTCAGTGGGTGTTTTTGTTTTTGGGTGTTTTTGTGGAATCTTTCGGATCATTTGAGGAGTGCCTACAGTTTGTAAGTTCCAAATTTTATGGTAAGTGTTTCATGCAGCGTGGGACTTGCACTGGTCCGGTCTTTAATTAGTCTCAACCCTTCAAAGTCTTGGTCTTGTCTCGGTCTCGATTCACTCTGATTCTCGTCATGACTTGCTCCCAGTTTAGGTGGTCGTGACTACAACATTGGCCAAATCACCTCTCCTCCCATTTCATCATCTCCTTCATCCCTTTCCTTTCTTCTCATCACCTTTTCTCTTCTCTTTATCATACCCTGCCCTACCACCTCCTCTCATCTCGTTTCTTTCATATCTCACTGTCTATAATCTCCTTTACCTTAGCCTCATTCTTCACCTGTCTATTTCTTCTTTATCACCCACCCCTGCCTCCAAGGGAAGACATCCCCAGACCTTCACCTCATCTCCTCCATCTTTTTAGCTTCACTCACCTCTTACTTCACTGTTTCTTCCCACCTGTCCTCACCTGATTCTCTTAGTTCCCCTCTCCTTTCCTCCAATCTCCTTTTCCTTTCCCCTCTCCTCTCCTGAATATATCTCAGATTAAGTAACAAATCTGCTTTGCCATACCTACAGTGTCAGTGTGAGACAAAGTTAGAGAGAGGAAGAGCATCTGAGACACTGTGTGTGTATGTGTGTCTTAATCTCTTCTCCTCTTGTTCTCTTTCAAGTGAAGACATTCCCCACACCGTGACCTTGCTTTGTTACAGCTGACACTCACCTCTTATCGTGCTCTGTCCTCATATCCTCTCCTCCTCCTCAACCTCCCTCTTTTTTTCCCCCTCTTTCTCATTCTCTCCCTATCTAACAAAAGGGAGATGTCACTTGCTCAGAAGCTCTTTCCTTCCCTCTCCTTTTCATTCTTCTCTTGCTTCCTCTCCTCCGTCTTTCCATTAAGCCAACAAAAGGCGGGCGCCGCTCTGTTCAGAAAGACTCTCTCTCTCTCTCTCTTTCCTCCTCTTCCTCCATGGCTGCACCTTTTCTCTCCGCTCACATCCCCCTCTCTGTCTTCGGTCCTCTTTCATCCTCCTCTTCTCGTCCCTCCCTTTCTCTCATCCCCTCTGCGTCTTTCCATTAAGCTAACAATGGGGAGACCGTCTTCCATTCAGAGTGGTTGGAGGTCACACCAATAGAATCTGAAGTCATTTAGTTGGGATTTTGTATAAGCGTGTGTGTGTCTGTCTGTACAAGTGAAGACGAGCCTGTGTGTGTGTGATCACTCTTGAGAGATCAGAAGTCCTCTTTCAACTTATTGTAGTTTTTAGAGAAGCTCCTCTTGGCCTTTGGTAGTAATTAGCTTTAGCTACAAGTGTCTTACTGCTCAACTTGTGTAATTTAGAGAGAGTGCAATATTCCTTAAGCATATGTCAATGGTCACTGTATTGCTTTAAGAAGTATTTCACTACTAGAAAGATGACCTTTAAATAAAACTGGGCTTTCTATGCAGCAGAAAGATGCAAATACTTTTGAAATTGATGCCACATGACCAGAGAAAACTAAGGAAAAGCCTCTGGCATTCGCTTTTGCTCAAGTGGTAAAAAGGCTACAATCACCAGAACACTCTGCCGGGCAGCAGCCCAATAAACAATCCTGAGGTGACGTATTGCCAACTTGTCCGTTTGACAAAATGGTGGCCAGCTGTTAACAAACAATCTCTTATCAAAGTAAAAAGTTGAGCTAAAATATGTTTCAGAAAACATTTAATGCGATATTTAGGCAACACAGTACCAAATCTTGCTTCATATTTTATCAGTACTGCTTAGTTTTACTGTTTGATCTCAGTTTTTTTACCCTGTATTTTTACAATGCAGGAAGTAGTTTGGCACCCACTTCCTGTTCACAAACTCTTGCTATTGCAGCTAAAGAGTGCACTAAAATATGTTTCTGAAAACATTTTAGGGGAGTAACAGAATTAAGGCGGTAACAGAACCTTGGTTTATATACGATCAGCACTGCCTAGTTTTACCGGTTGATATGAGTTTGGTCTGAGAATTAGGAGAGAGGGGCGGGTCTGTCTCTTGGTCCATTTATTTTCTTTGTATAAGCATTGGCGGCATGGATGACAGGAAATACGAAAATGCCTGATAGATGTTTATCAGAAAGCTCTGCGCATGTGACTATCATATTTCAAAAGTCTTGACTGGCTGCAGAAAGAAATTAGGCAAAATGAAAGGAGCAAGCTGCAGTGGTTAATTGTTCATGAACACAAACTCAAGTGAGCGTGTTACAAAGGATAAGTCTGGTGATGTTCTATATTTTTCTTATTGTCAAGAAAACCTTTAAAAATACTAAAACCAACAATGTATTGATCTGACAAATATTGTTTATTTAACCTAAGCTTGATAAAGCTATGCTTCTGCACCATAGTGCTTCGTTGTTGATCAAAAACTATGAAAACAATTAGTATGTCTGCCATTGCACTGAGTGACATGTTCCTTCATTACTATGAATGTGGGCATTGGACTTTGTATTATGTGAAACCCACAGACACCTTCCTGATGCCCTATAACACTAGAGCATCAAATCCAGTCCCCTAAAAAGACACTATGTAACTGTGTTGAAGTAAAATTTATCAAAAGTCTACAATATTCAGCTGTTATTATGTAAATTTGTGTTTATTTTGATTTGTGATCAAGTTTTAAATATTCACATCTTCAGACGGAACCAATGGGCTTGTGCCTCCGTGTCAGGGGCATAAATATGGACAGTGCAAGCAGTGTGGTTGCACTGGGGCCAGGAAAGAGAGCAGGCCCTCCAACACTATGCTGGACCAAAAATGGGCTCTTTTGAGTGTTTCAGAAAACACGCCTGTATTCAAAGAACTCACATTAAATCAAAATAGGTACCATTTGCTATACATGTACTCCAAAAGTAACACCCAATTTCACAAGCTTTATCCTTTAAAGATACACTATGCAGGATTTTCCTAAAAACCAAAGTATAGACTCATACCAAAGTAATCCTTCTCAGTCATCACGTAAGACCCACTAAAAGTGTGTGGTGATGTATCTTTCTGCAGAGACTCTGCCCACTGCCTGTATTTTCCTTTTTTCTATGTTAGGGACATCTACAGGCGTGTACTCCCACAGCGCTCAGGTGAGGTCAGGGCTTAAACAGGTGCCAGACTGTATGTGGCAGGCATCCAAGAGTAGTGGCGCCAAAAAATGCAAATATAGCGAGGTGAAGCACTAAAAGAGAGTGAATCAATTTTTATATTCACTTTTGCTGGTGAGTGATTTTATAATCTGTGACAATCCTGCATAGTATACCTTTAAACAGTGTTATTTGTATACAAGTGTGTATGTGTGTGTGTGTGTGTGTGCGTGTGTACCATGTCAGCGCCGGGCTCCTGTTTATCAGTTGGCGAGGCTGCAGCAGCTGTAGGTGCGGCAGCAGTTGCAGCAGGGGGCTTGGCCTCCTGCAGGTCAGCAGTCAGGAAGCAAGAAGGAAGGAGATTAGTGGCAGCCACAGAGCCAGAATGGTGGCAGTGTGTATGACGAGCACACAGCTCTGCAATCAGCTACAGGCAGGCACTGATGTCATAAACACGTAAGGTTAAAAAGGTTAATGAAATTATAGAGAAACTTTTAAACTCCAGCTTACTTTTTCCCCCTGAATTGAAGCATAATTACTACAACATTGACCAATATTTAATTTTTTTTTCCTAATGGTTCTTCTACCTCGTTTGACTCTGACCAAGGCAGACTTTGTTAGCTCTAGAGAAGAATAGTAAAGGCCGGCTTTCAGTTTTTTAAATCAAAAAGGCCTGATTTTGTACTGAGAATTTACCCTTTCTGATACTGTGTTAATGTTATATTTCAGTGTTAATGAGAAAGATTTAAAAGCTGCAATTTAATAAGGCTAATTAAAGGCAAAAAAATATTCAGATGTCAATTCCGAAAAGGTTCACTCCAAGGTGCTCCTTTAGCCTCCAAATTGGTGCTCACAAATAGTTGTGACAGAAAAGTGGGAGATAAAGAAGTTTCTTTATTCAAGCACATGCTGAGACTGTTGTTTACTGTCAGCTGTGATTACTTCTTTACTCAACAAAATCCTCTGGCTGCTGATGAAAAATGAATGTTGCGACCCCTGTGCAGAGCTCTGTCTCATGGCACAGGAGCGCAAACTAAAAAAGTAGCAATGGTGTTTAAATTTGAGCTCTACTGTTACATAAAAAAAATCTAGCATTATGAAAAGCTAATGTGTCCAACTGCATGACATGAGCCATTTAAACACAAACATGGTGACTACTCTGTGCTGAATGTGGACAAATGGTTTATTTATGCTCACTGTCTAATTAGTGTATCTGTATCTGAATGATGATAATGACTTACTTTCAGCCTTAAGTGTAGAAATAAAGCTCCTTGCAGCCTGTGGTATACTCCATATCATAAAACAGATGAATTTACAGCCCATAAAGTAACAAACCAGACTTACAGTGAAGCTGCCACAGCTCGTTGGCTCTGTGCTTCATGATCAATGTCCTTTTAGAGGTGTAGTTTAGCAGGTAACTGGGTAACTGATAAACTATGACTGCTGTAAGGCTTATAATATATTAAATGAATGAGATATATACTGCTTGCCCCAGTGTTAAGGGTATGATGTGAATGACTCACTGCCTACCAGCCTCTTAGCGTAGCAGCTACGTGTTAGCTGAGAGTGCTTTGGCTCCTCTGGGCTCATAAAGCATAAATGGCATGCACAGTTAGCGTAGCGTAGCGCCGTGACTCCACACCATATGACAGGCTGCCAGAGGTGGAGTTTAGTGGCTCAAGGCTAAAGGGACTATAAAGAAGAGTTAATGGGCTGTACAACTGCTATGTGATGAAGCGCTAAGCTAACAGGGCGAGGCCATGGCTGCATTTCATCAGAGAGAAAGAGGTGTGTGTTTGTGTGAGTAGTGGTCAGAAAAAAAAAAATAATAATATGGCGGAGTAGGACATGTGTGCACTTCTGAACATGTGTGTGCATATTGGCGTATGAGCTTCTACTGTATCGTCATATCTGCATCTAAACATGTGTGCTTTCTCTGTGTATGTAGATTTCTCAACAATATAAAGCTGGCCTACTGAACAAAAGCATTGGTCATCATATTACTGTTAGCAAGAACCTCTAATTTAACATGAATATCAGTTATTTAATTACCTATTTCATTTACTTTTAATACCTCAACACCTTCTGTGTAAAAATATCAATGATGTTTAATAGTCCGAGTGTGTGTTTGTTTCCACGTTAATTTGAGCCACTTACAGCAGGAAGACCTGAAGGCGGTGTAACTGTGGCTGGGGTCAGTGGAGGACTGAGTGGCTTCGACTCCTCCTTTTCCTTCTCGGGCTCCTCTTCTTCTGGCAGAGGAAGTAGAGGCGGCTCTGGGGCGAGGTTGGGGCACTGGCCGATTTCGGCGTTCTCAAAGGACACAGGCAGGGAGAAATCTGAGAGACTGAGAGATGAACGGGTGATTCGTATTAAATTCTTGAATGTTTAGTTGACACAGATAGAAACAGAAGAGTCAAAGTGAGCAGAAATTACAGGGAGTTGTTACTGTGTACAAATGAAATGCTACAGTAGATAGATTTGTGCTTGCGTTATGACAATGATTTTGACAGATGGGCTGTGCTTTTGTGTATTTACATTTTAATGTTCAGCACATGTTCAGACAAATTTGTAAAAGGCCCAGACACACCAAATTGCTATCAAAGAACTACTGGGGATGAAAGCCGACTTTTGCCAGGCTTCTTTTCATATGTCTTTTGGCCAAAAAGTTGCACTTAAACACAACACAAAGACTACAGTCAACGCTCAACTGCCACATACGTTCTGCACCTGCATGAAAGGAAACTCACCATAGCAGTAGGTCAGGCATGTCAAACTGGTCCACAGGGGGGGCCGGTGTGGCTGCAGGTTTTGTTTCCAACCAAGTAGCAGCACACCAGACTTGACTCATTTAATCAACTGATCTCCGTCTTCAGACAGTTGATTGGTCAAACTGTGTGCTCTTGGTTGGTTGGCACAAAAACCTGCAGCCACACCGGCCCCCCTGTGGACCAGTTTGACATGCCTGCAGTAGGTACTGGAAGTCTATTTGTCATTCAAAAAGAGAAACTAGAAGACAACAGGATGGATTCAAGACACTAGTTAGCCAGTTAGTACTTCAACAACACAACCCAATGTTGAAAGAACAAATTACATTTACTGTGCACAAGCTAACAATAAGGCAACATTTACAAACTATTCCTGCTAAAGAACTCAATAACTAAAAAATCTTACCTAATATATAATGTATGTTTTCCATCTCATAATCTCTTGACTTTTGTAGTTTGTTTGCTTTCCTCACTTTTGTTTCTCTTCTCGTGCGCTTAGCTGAACTGCCAATCCTAGTGACTTCACTCACTAAACTGTCCGAAAAACAGCCAACACGTGCATACTACTGCCAACAGTGCTAGAAAACTAGAAAACTAGGGCTATTGATGCTCAACGGCAGCATGACATTGACAAACAGCCCACCATGGGCCTGGTGTGTCAAGGCCCTGACACTGAATCTTCCAATTAGATTAGGAAGTCCTTATTGTCCATGAGGAGGAACTTTGGTCAACACAACCAAAATCATACACAACCAACATCATAAAATAAAACAATAACTTGACATAATAACATATAACATACAACAGATGTCATCATGATATGAACTGCAGTGAACACAGCGTGAACTATCATCATTCTCATGGACAGAAATAGTTGCTTTTAGCAGTGGAAATGTATGCAATCTGAAGCAAATTTGCATATGTTCTTGTTTTGCTACACTTTGTATTTAATCACGGGGCCTCTACAATTTTTCATTTTTTTTGTAGCCTGAATGCATCTTAATAACATCAAGGGTCGGGGCCACGATACACTTACTGAAAAGGTCCCGTTGTGTTTAAGTGTTAGAAGAAAGGAATTAAAGTGGTTATTATATATATTTAATGAAAACTGACACCACAGAAAAGACACACAAAGAATGATGAAGTCTCACTGACAGATGTATATGAGACAGAAGGTACAGCGTTGGGGTGATAGGGGTGAAATGAGGTGAGCGATACACAAATGGACACAAACATAAACACACAAAGATGAGAGAGGAGTGTAATTTGAGTTATGAGTATGTTTATGATATTGGACAGTTCCATTACTGCTGTTCAGGCAGAAAGAGACGCTGGCTTTATCATCATCATCGTCACTGTGATCTTTTGCAATCATATTAATGACAGTTTAACCCAACAGTGTATGAGGTCAAAATTAGGCCGGTCATCTTGAGCCAGAAAACATTATTGGATAAACCCTAGGACAATGAGGGGAAGCTACACGGTTTGATGAATGGGCATTAGTACGGTGCATTTAAGGTGAACAGTTCAAGTTTGCTGAAGTAAAAGAAGCTGGTCAGTTTTGCCGGTGTCAGTGTTTATAACATGGTGGAAAGCAGGAGGAGAGAAAAATCCCAAATCAAAAGCTGACTCTGTTCTTTTGCTCTGAATTTATCTTGTGATGTCAGAACCATATTACTCTGTGGATGTATCAAAATCAATCAAATAGTTTCAGTTATTGCTAAGACATTTTCATCTGACCAGATCATAATACAGAATGTGATTGGCTCTGATGGAAAAACAAACTGGTGGGAAAAAAAGGTCAGTCACCATAGTTTAGGTTAAGGTTTGATTCAGCTACAAAAAGTGTCAAGACATGGAGGAAAGATATGAGTATTAATGCCTGACTGAACAATAAAACTGACTTTGAAATGTCGACTGCAACAATGCAACTGATCGAAAAGTCTTGAATGTGATCCTCAACAGATAATTATGTTTGGTCCTCAATTATTAACCCTGAAACTATTGCTGAGGAAAAAAAAAATCATGGTAAGTTCGCTTGTAATCTATTCAAGAAGAAACTGAAAATTTGCTGACCTTTGCCCCTCAAAAAAGATCATACTTTATGATTTTAGTTTTAATAAATGACTATTATTAAAATAACAATAAATAAAAAAATATTAAACATAGAAATCAATTTCTCATAACACTCAGTTTGAAGTGTAAGCCCTTCTCTACCCCAGCCAGAATATGCCCCCTATTTCTAGATGTCAACATGCAAAATAGGGGTGTAAGGGCAAAGAGATAGAGGCAAGGGGTGTAATGAGATTGAGCTGTAGACTAGATTTTACGTACACAGCGTTAACCATGAGGTTCCATATACATCCCTGGAATGGGATGTTGGCTCTGTTGGACGTCTGCTCTACTTCTGCAGGAATACCACCAAGGAAGATACGCTGCAGGCTCACTGGCTGGTCATTGGGAAGCGCTGCCTCCCTCTTGGCCTCCTCATCCACCTGAACTGCAAAAGATCTGAAGAAAAGCCCCCACGGAGACGAGCGCACAGAAAGTATTACATTGATTATGCAGCATGAAAGTCTTAGAGAGAAAACAAATTCTGTTGCACAGGTAGGAACATGAACTGAAGAGACACACAAACACCAACCTGCCAGGTTGCCTCTCTATGCGCAGAGAGTGCTCCCTTCCGTCATTCAGTATGCCTTGCTCAGGTCGTCTGATGACACGACGCGGACTGTGGCTGCCGGTAAACACCAAGACCTCCAGAGAGCCTTTGTTCAGCATGACTGAGAGGTAGGGCTGCAGGAGTTGGAGATAAACGTTATTAGTTGTGGAAATCTGTACATCCATATTATTCTCAAGGCACCAAGCTGGGGAGAGGACATGAAATGGAGAAGTTCAGGCTGCTATACGGGAAAGGGGCTCAGAATTTCACTACTATATAGTATATACCACCTCAAAAGCCAATTCATCTAACATTACTCACTGAGAAGGTTAGTGTAGAGGAGGTTTTAGACTATCTACAGAGTATTGTATACTGAGTGAACATTTTGATGTTGAGGAGAAGTTGATATAACCATCTGCACCAATGTTATTAAAGACCGTGTAGGTGCGGGCGTATTTTTTCTAATATAACCTTTATTTAATGAAGAAAACCTTGTTGAGATAAAGGAGCTCTTTTCAGAGCCTCCTGGCCAAGGTAGACAATAATAACAGTGTTACTCACAACAAACATAAAGCTGATAACATAAAATGTCTCAAAAGGTCAGAAGTAAACAGAAACTCAATTATAAAATCATGAATAAAACTGACAAGAAGCAAAAAGATAAAAGATAGTTTCCTAGAAATAAGCTCAAAACCAACCTATGAGCTGAGTGTGAATTTCCATTCTTAGCTGTAATAGTTTGACCAAAAACATAAAAAAAATACTACTACCAATACTACTACTGCTGCTGCTAATTATAACAATATTAATAACTTTCAAGAGATTTCAGCTGTCTTACTGATTGTGGACTAAATGGAAAAAAAACTAGTAGGTGGACCCTGTCAATATTTGTTTGTCAAACCAAGACAAAGAGTGAAAGTAAAAGGACTCAATCGCTCAATCATAATAGACCCATATGACTACAACGCATTCAGATTTAAGGAATCAGCAGTCGGAGCCATATTCACAAATATTCTGAGGATAGCCTATGAGAGCTCATTATTTAGCATAAAAAATCTGCAAAAATCACTATTGAGACTTAATCAATTTGGTCCGATAACATTTAGAAAGTGCCCCACCATTTCATTATTTCATTCCCCTTTCAAGTCAGCGGAGCACCAAACCAGAAGTAGCTGGCTAAGTTGTGAATCTGGGTAGGTTTCAATTGCAATTGAACCATTTTGGCTTCATGTGACACTGAGTAACTTTCAGTGGAATAAATGATGCCCCAAAACCAATGCTGTATCCAGTTCAATTTAATCGTCCATGCTCTGAACACGGAAGGGGAAGGAACTTTTATCTTAGTGAGGAGATGTGGCTGACCCCCCCATGCTAGGTAAGATACAGTCTTTTAAAAGATGTGACTGGCTGTCATGTAGACATGTCTGCAAGGTGTGGGTGCTCAGCGGAAAGTCATCAAACGTGCACTGGTTTAATTTTCCAGTTCCTAAATATCTTACTGTTGTCATCATTTTAGTTCAGGGATTATAACATTAGGAGATGTGAGTGCATCTCTAATAAAACTGGCCACAAACACAGTCCCTGCAAAACGTTATCATTAAGTCACAGTGATTGAGTGTTTGAAGAATATTTCTCCAACCTGTCTTTCTGCCATTCATTCTCTCCTCTGCTTAAGAAACCCTTAAACCTCTTTTAAGTCCTCCTCACTACTACTTGTAAAAAATATATATATATATATATATATTTTTTTTTACAATAGGCGCTCTCTTAAGGGCTAAGATGCTTTGTGAATAACCTTTATCATTACCAGCATCTAGTCTTGACTGTAAGGGGAAATTCTTCGAAAACGTCATAACTAAGATTTTTCATAGAATTTCGTCACCAGGAGCAACTCTTTGTAGTAGGGAGCTTTGTGAATACAGCCCCAGGTGTTTTTGGAAAGAAGGTTGTCAGGGGTAATAGGTACATGCATCAATTTCTGAATTAAGGATACATTTTTTAAAAAAAAAAAAATCAAAGTTCATCTGTTCAAATAATTTTTTCCAGTGTTAGTCATCACAATATAAATATTATGTGTAATTCTTTAGATGTTCACTGGGAAGAACAGAGGAGGAGAAAGAAAGGACAAAGGGGAAAAACAGACAGATAAAAATTGAAGGGATGAGTAAAGACAAACAGAGGGGAGGAGAAACTGGGGATTAAATAGCAGAGAAAAGTCAAAGGCGAAAGGGGAGATGAGTATGAAGAGGTGCAGGGCTATATAGAGAGAAATTGGGGGGAAATAAGAGAGGTAGGAGAGGAGTGGAGAGGAGAGCGGGGAGGAAAGGATAACAAGAGATGAGAGGAACAGAGAGGAGAGGATAATAGGGGAAGAGATGAGAGGGCAGAGAGCAAAACAGCGAGCGAGATAGAGACGGGGAGAGAGAGAAAGAGAGAGACAGACAGAGAGGTGCTGGAGAGCATTGGTGCAGGGTCAGGCTAATTTGAATTTTAATTCACTGTGTGCCAGAGGGCGAAGTGGGAGACAATTTACCACCTGAAAATGGAATTTCAATTTGAGGTCGGGGACAAATTGAACTGAGATGTAGCTACAACATGCCTCTCGCTTCGCCGCTGCACACACACACACACACACACACACACACACACACACACACACACACACACACACACTCACGCAGATACAAAGGCATGCACACACACACACACACACACAGGTGTACACTGGCAGACACATGTCACACATACAGACCGACTATCACAGATGAACTCACACATGAATTTATACACTGCAGGAAACATACACACTACAGACATAAAATCAGAAAACCAAATATGCAAAGTGTGCAGCGAACATGCATGAAAATCATTTTAAAACATGCACACACACTAAAAGAAAAAACATCACACACAAAACTAACTTCAATATTTTAAATGTTTCAGCTTTTGAAGTTTATACATGTATAATTATCTTTCGGCTTTGGGTTTCGTGTGTGCCAGTGTTGGTGTGAGATTGCAGAACTAAAATCTGTACAAAATACAGACAGAATGATGTTTTTTTCCCCTTCTTTGTTTAATATTAATGAATTAATCCAATTTTTTTTTTTTTCATTTTAAAACTGTTTTGTAACTACACACATTTTTTAATTTGGCACAGCAGACAGAGCCAGAGGATTTGTTACGAGTTAGCCGCCGTGTGTAACACCATTCATAATCTCCAAAGAGCTAGTGCTTTAAATGTCTTATTTTTCTTATATTTAAAGGAACACTTCACCCTCAAAATGATCATTTATGGATCAATTACTCACTCCATGTTGAATTAGAATCCAAAAGCTGAGGAAAGTCTTGATCAGTTGAACTTATAGTGATCTATGTTTAACAAAAGCAAACCTTTATCAAAACATCTGTTTACAAACTCTCCCACAACTCATGCAGCGTAATCCAAATCTCCTTCATCCAGTCATATTCTCAGTACTTGGCAAGCAGACAACCCTTTCTGACAACGAACTGAACACAACCTGAAACTTAATCTCTACCCTCTTCAAAGTCATTTAAGCTAGTTTGTGCTACTGTGTGACTTGTGGTGAATCCAAACTAAATTTTTAAAACACCAGTTTGTAAACAAAAGTTTTGATATAGTTTTGTAGCTGTTGTTAAATGCGGTCACCTATGTCCTTTTTGGATTCTTTGTTTTCCATGAAGGCATGGAAAAATCATCCAGATCTGTTGGTTACAGCTTCTCAAACATGAATATTAAATATCTTTGGATTAGGGTCTGTTAGTCTTCTAAAATCTTAATTTTTCACAATTTTCTTACTTTATTTTCTGATTCTATAAATCAAACAATCATTTCATTGAGAATTCAATGGACAGATTAAAAATTATCATTAGTTGCAGCATCAGGTAGCTGACTGCTTGCAATAACGAACACGACAGAAAGATGAACCTTTGTGGGAAGCTGTCGTCTTGCATACTGCAACATTTTGTTCTGCCTTGACTGACTCAAGTGGCCCCAACCTATAGTGAAATAAAATTTAACTTGAGGATGGGGCAGAACTGGTGCTAAAATTAAAATTACTTTGGTGTTTTAAAAAGTTAGTTTGTATTTACAAGGTTACACAATAACAAAGATCCACAGAGGAAGTGATAGACCAGCAACTCCCACATTGAGCTGGGTAAAATTATTCTTTTTTATCTTCCGCTCTTCCTCTCTGTCTTCTTACTACACTCTTTTTCATTTCCTCTTATTCTGCTCCAAGCTTTTTTTCTCCTTTTCATCTCTCTTCTGATACCATTCTTTCTTTCTGCCTACAATCAACTCTCCCCATCTTTTCATTTTTCTCCTCTCCTGTTATCCTCCATCCTCGTATCATTTCTCTTCTTTCTGACTCTGCTCCTTCCCCTCTCTCCTTCCTTTCACCTCTAATTCTCCCTCCTCTATCCCTCCATCCATTGTCTCCTGTCCCCTTCTCTCTCTCTCCCTTGTCTCTCTGTCCCTCTCTAAAACATCCATTAGTCAGGGCCAAGTTGAGTTGATGGTGTTTTTAACCTCGCTTAACCTTTCTACACACACATACGCACACATGCACGAACGCAGGCACACGCTTATACGCACGCACACACACACGCACACACACTGTGTGCCTGCCAGCATAGTTAGTAAAAATAGATTTATGCGCCCAACATCCAGTGATGATGGATAAGCAAGAGGTAACCCTTTGTCCTCTCTCTCTCTCTCTCTCGCTCTCTCTCTCTCACACACATGTACACACTCACATAAACATACATGCACTTTCAATTTTGCATTCATGTGAGCAGCGTCCTCATAATGAGATACACACACCCAGAGACACACATGCACACACACACAGGCAACAGCACATGCATGTGCAAGAACATACATACATAGCCAGTAAACATGAATTCATGTGCAAACACAGTACTGACACATAAAACACAGACTGTTTCCAGCAGTATAAAGGAAAGGATTTGTTTATTTATCAGTGATTAGGATGAAAGAGAGCAGTATCAATACGGACTTCAAGCATCTGTCTGTGTATGTGTGTGTGCGTTGAGTCAGAGTGTTTTTAGCTGTAAGATAATCTAATCAGCATAGCTGCCAACAAATTCAAATCTCATTAATATGCACTTATGGAAACTTCATTCACTTACAGAAAGGGTGCTTGTACGTGTGTGTGCTTGCATGGTCAGCTAAAAGCTAAAATAGCTACTGTATGTGTTTGTCAATGGACATTAGTGTGTGTGTGTGTATGTGTGTTTTGGGTAGAAGACAATCCAATTAGCCCAAATGCCAAAAAAATGCAAATCTTATTAATATATACTTATGAAAATGTCTTTCACTTAGGGACAGGTTCACAGTATTTGGGTGTGTATGAGTGTGTCCATGTGTTGAACTCACCTCTCCAGATTGTCTGCGTCTCCTCTTGGAGCTGACGAGGTTTGGGTTTTGGGCCTGTAGTGGAAATATTTTAGGGAGCATTAGCATTAATAGATTACCGCTTTGTTTTCTAATAACTTCCTAGAAAATGGGTTGATATGTAAGTGTTTTTTCTTGGAAAGTTTTCTAGAAAAGATCCATTAAGGTTTACTGAGTTTGGGTTACTGAGATTTCACAGGAGCCAAACTAATCCAGTCTGCTGCCTCTCTGTGCCAGAGGTCTCCTGTTAACATTACACATTTGTTAGTGCATACAGCCAGTGAAATCATTCTGTAATCAGAAACCATGGATTACCAGAACCATCCGTAATCATTGACAACCATACAAAAACGCACTAAATCACAGAGCACAAAAGCGGATGGGATTCCATTTCACTGGGATTGTGCTAGGTGTTATTTTAACATGTTATCACTTCGAACTCTTCACATGGTGCCGTTCTGTCAGGACCTCCCGTGTCAACCTCTGACATTTTAGGTATCCTTGTCCGTCAGCTGTTTATGCTCTTGGATGCTGATGTCAACAAATGCACGTGGTGGGATGAAGCAGCACGGTGCAAATGTTTCTACACAAGAGCGTGGACTCTCATAATGGTTGAGATTGAGAGTACTCGTGCTCCATATATTACGTGATTACCTGACACTAACCTTCAGCATTTCAGGTGCACACAACTAATTTCATAAGGCCACATTGTCAAAAAACACCTTCCGAGCATGTTGCATGTGGACATGCGCACTACCATCTGGCTCACTGCCAGTGTGTGGTAACAACGCCACCGGTTCTGTCCAATGTTATTATCTGACGAATGCCGGCAGTATGTGACAAGTTCAGAGTGAAAACGGGTTGGTTATTTCCATGTGACAAATAAATGATTGATCAATTGATTGATTTTGTAGTGACTTGTTAACCTGTTTATTATCTAAATAATAAAGCCAAACAGTTTAATTGTTGAATCTGGTTGTTTGGTTTTAAACAGAGCTTCTTTGAAGGAAATTCCTACTTTCCACATAATTAGTATCAAATCTGAAGTTTTTTCCAGGAAACTTCCTTGAAATTATTAGGAAATTACAGGCCCCTGAAATAAAGTGTGAGATAAGAAAGTAAGTCACAGCTTAAATAATCAAAATAGATCAAACTGCACCTGCTGGTTGATTGGTGAAGCTCCACCTACTGCAAGCAATATGGTCCCGGTGTCTGCCAGTGTGCTGAACGACAGGCTGATCTCTGTGCCGACTGCAAGCGACAGGCCACCCAGCTCCATGTATCCTGGCTTAGAGAAACTGACTGTGTATAGATTCTGTAAGACAGAGACAATAACATACATCTAAGTATATATTGGTGACACATATTCATTTAAAAAAACAACCTAGGATAATGGCTAAAAGATATTTAAGTGTGCAACTATACTCTGTAACTTATGTAAACTCTGAAGTGTTCATTGTTTTTATGTTTTATATTTATATTATATATTATATTATATATTATGTTTTTTTTCTGTAGTTGTCATGACACTGGCTCATGACTAGCCTGGCTGCCTTTCCTGGAACAATTACAGAAAAGTCGAATAATGTGCATTGTCCCTGTAATGTTAAATTATATAAATACATTTAAAAAATCAAAGTAAAAGATTAATTGTTTAGTCCTTAATTTTACAGATTACAGTCAGGTTGAAAAGTACAAAAATACAAAAGATAAAAAGCAAAAGCAGTAAAAAAAAATAGTTGAGTTTGGTTGATCAAAATTACGTGACCAGAATGAATCCCCTGAGGTTTAAGTCAAGGTTTTACTCTTACAAGAGACAACTTTTAGACACATGCTGCTTTACAAAAACGATCAAATGTGTCCTCATCCAATTATCATCACTTTGACTACACACTGACATAGAAACTCTCATCCTTGTAGCTTAGCAGAGTGGTTGGTGAGGGAAAAGAAAATACAGATAAGAGGAAAAGACCTTCCCTTTACATACACTCAACCCTGGGCCTTTATAATCCTCCATACAGTCTTTATACACTCTGCGAGCGTGGCTGCACGTTTACGGATGAATGGCATGAGTGTATAGAAATCACGATGAATGCGTTGTATGTATCCAATAAAGATTCAGTGCGTCTGTATGTGCTTGTATAAGTTTAACGTGAATGACGGCAAATAAAGGCGACTCAGGAAGTGTGTGTGGGTGTGTTAGGATTGTATATATCTATTATAAATGCATTCTGTGTACGTAGAAAATGAAAAAGCCATGAGACTGTTTGAGCTGATCATTACATTTCTGACATTCACTTTTTCTCACACCTTCTCTTTCTTTATTTTTTATAATTTACAGAAAGAAACTTTCACTCCCTGAATAAAGTAATTTATAAAAGAGGCAGTGAATCGTGTGAGAGCCAGAGGAAGAGGTCAGTCAGGTTATACATGTCATGACCCAAACTCTTTTATGCTGCACATTAATTTTCCATGTACTTTTTCACTCACCTTCTATTCAGTGACATTCTGACACATTTGAACACACAAATACACATAATAAATCACTTAAATAGCAGTAGGTAACTAAAAAGTAGACAGTCTATTATACCTTAAGGTCTTACTATTTCTGTTATCTGCAAATACTGTACTGCGGATGGTTAATTGTAACATGCAACATGCTCTACTAACTCCATTCAAAAGTATGTCACAGCTGAAAAGATGGTCTTTTTGTAATACTGGGCTGTTTATGCAGCAGAAGGATGCAAATACGTTGTGCTACATGACAACAGAAAAAAGTGAAAAAGGGCTGTGGCATTCGCTTTTGCTCAAGAGGAAAAAACCTACAACCACCAGAATGCACTGCACTGTGACAGACCATAACGCTCCTGCTGGTGGGTGATGCAATACAAGCTTGGCTGTTTATCCACAGGAAACATGTCGGCCGGCTGGTTGCAAATGATCTAATATTACAGTTAAAAGGTGAGCTAACATATGTTTCTGAAAACATCTGAGCGAGAAATAGGCAACACAGTAACAGAATAATAGTTGATATGTTACCTGCGCTGCTTAGTTTTATTGTTTAATCTCATTTGATGCTTTTCAGCCTCGAATTTTACAATATAGGAAAAAGTACTGTACCCACTCCCTGTTCACGAAGTCTCGTATTCCAGCCAAACAGTGCACTGAAATATGTTTCTGAGGAGATTTTAGGTGTGACACAGGCAATACAGAAACAAAATCTTGGTTTATTTTTCATTAACAATGCATACTTTTACCATTAATCTGAGTTTGGTCTCAGTTTTAGAGAGCGAGAGAGAGAGAGAGATGAACCGTCTACCTCTCCATTTACTTCTGTACTCTTTGTGCCTGTGGTGGCAAGCATACAAAGAAGCGGGAAACACAATGTGTCATTCTAGCAACAGACGTGAAGCCAAATAAAAACTGCTGGATGATGCTACTCAGCAGATTTGAGCTGACAGATGAGCAGAGAGATCTGGCTGCTGGTAAGATGGAGGGAAGTTTCACATATTTAATTTACACACATTATCCACATTGTTCTGATACAAAGCTGGTTAAAAACAGACAAAATTTTCCTGTAAGTACAAACTAGTGAAATCATCAAAGAAATGTTGTAGTGTATCTCCAATGAGTATATAAATCAAAGTAGATAGTCATATCTCTGAAATATAATCTGAGTGTTTTAGGAGGTTAAATACACTGTAGAGCTGCAACATGTACAGCTACTATAAGTGGGAACTCTTACCTCCACATTACATCCTTTAGTGACCCCAGTATAATCTGAACTGCTGAGGAGATTATATGGAGTCCTGGAGACCTCAATCTCCCGAAGACAGCCAGCGTACCTCTTCAGAGTGACCTCTGACCTATACAGAAATTATAATAGTTTTAATAAAGAGTATATAAAACTGTAAACATATCAAACTCCACATAATTTCCTGTCTCTCAGCAGTGTTTTACAATTAATTTTTAAAAAAGCTGAATAATTGCAGCAGTGAAGCTATTGAATCATGTATCCAGAAGCAGCGTGACAGTTGTACATCATCAACAAGAATCTGAATATGCCGTTTGTCCATATTGTCCATGTGTTTTGCATAATTTAGTTAGTGAAAAGTCAGGTATTGCTCAAGTTGCAGTATTACTCAAGACAGAAGGAAAAAACAATCATATAACCCTGTGCTGTGATCACACTGATGTTGTTAGCAGTTTAATGCACCTTTGTAACTGTTTTCAGTGATTAAGGGTTTTATTTTTGTAGCTCAGCAAAAACTGTTGCTTGCAGTGCTACAAAAATGGTAGAGACACTTAGATTTGCATGTGAAATACAATTTGAATCTAATTATGGCATTAATGCCTTTGAGGCAGAGTCATAAATGTAAGAAATTTCAACTAAATGTTGCTGAACAGACAAACGCCAGATTCAGATTAATAAAGATAGAGGAAATGATTTCCAGCCACTCGGTGGAGGAGCAGGAGCCCTTGGGGGGATCAGCCAAGATACAAACAAACATACACATTCACTGTAGGCTGTACAGCGTCATCAGCATCACTAGCCTCATGCAGAGGGGGCAATACAAAATAAATATTTACTATATTTCTGATTATGAGATGTATTTATTATTTATTTACCTGGCTGTCATGCTGTTAAGACAAAATGTGATATTAAAGCATTAGCACACTTCACACAACATTGTTTCAACTAATGACTCAAATAAACTGGTCTTGTTTTTCTGGCACATGGTTCAGTAACTTGACCAGTAGGTGAAAATAGTTATAACTGACTGAAAGGAGGCTGATTGTACTTGGTCAAAAATAAATCTGGGAAAAACAGCCTCAGTAGCTTATTGTCAAAGCAATTAAGAGGCTAAAGTCTGTATACTAGGAAAATGTCATTGAATATGAAAACAAAAGACTCATTTTCATCACAATAAAAAAAAAAATCTGCGTTCACTTCAAATGCAAAACAAAGTAACCTATATCAAACATATCTGACATATTATGGCCTTCTTTACAATAAATACATGCACAATTTATGTCTGATTAACTACAACTGTGTGTGTGCACCTGTAGTTTCCAATGGTAGGCAGTCCTCCAAAGTAGATTTTCTGGTTTTCCCTGAGATTCAGACCAGTAGCTGAACCCTGAGATGTGGCCACTATCTTCTCCTCTGAACCGCTGTCGATGTCCACTACAGTCACCGTGGCTTTGTAAACAATTCAAGAGACAAAAATATCAAGCAGAGATAATATACTTTGAAACTGAATACTGTTATTAACATGATACAATGCCACTTGTAACTGTTTTCTTTCATGTGGAACTAATTTCTATTGTGTACATAAATTATGAATTTGTTTACTCATGTGCATCGGTCTTTCTAGAATAAAAGTGATACTCATCTTGATGAGACTACCTGTTTAAGCAAAGACAAATGTGTATATATATATATATATATATATATATATATATGAAGTTGTATGTAATCTAGATTAATATAATAAAATCAAATTAAGATCAAATTTCACTTATACTATTGTTTGGTCGTGTCAGATGTAGTGTGGCCTGTTTCATTGGTTCTGAACCCCCGCTATGGGTTGCCTGAGCTTTACTGAGGGTCGCAAGGCCTTCTTGAATTTAAGGGATGCAAGATTTTGTTTCATTTTTAGATACACAGTAGGTCTATATCTTAGCATTTCATTCAATCCTGTGAGGGAAACTAAATGAGATTGTTATTACTTCGTTCACTATTTAGGTTAATTTTACAGTTTATTAGTTATTCTGCACTATAATTTGTATAAAAATATTATAATGTAAAATATCAAATAAATATGTGATTTAGTCTGAGGTCGTCAGTTTTCTCAATGATAGAAAAGGGGTTCCATGAGGAAAAAGTTTGGGAATCACTGACCTAGTTTAAGCTTGGTTGGCAAACAGGATATCATTTAAGTGGACGGGAGAAGAATCGTAAACTAAGGTTTTTTGATGTCCAACTGCATGTCTCATAGTTCCCTTGAACTTAAAAACATGCGCAATCTGAACGATGTAAATCTGCATTTTTATAGTTATATGCATTACTAGAATAATTAAATAAAATAATAGACACAAAATATTTTTTAAAATACATTTTATTCCCTTCTTTGTAAACCACATCACCACAGCCATGTATGATCATGCATGTTTTGTTTTGTTTATTTATTTTCCGTTGCAGACCAGGAGGTTTTGCTGTCTGCCTGAATCCATATGAATGCAGCATTAATGTGATATTTCCCTAGTGTAGTCTGTTGTTGTTGTGCGTACCTTGTTTCTTGTTCCGTGACATGGTGAGGGATTTCCAACGTCCGTCATTGTGGCGATTAGCTGATATGGCACTGCCAACTCCTGACCCAAGGTCAAAGTTCACCTTTACCTTCCCCTCTGACAGCTCCAGGGACATAAAGTCCTTCTACAGACACAAGCAGGGAGAGAAAATGTGATGAACTGACAGATACAATCCAATAACAGTATTTTGCAGCAACAGGTTTGAAGGCTGATTTACACGTTTATCCCAGGAATTAAAAGGTTTCATTACCCAACAGGCTGAAAAAATATAAATATGGGATTTAAACTGAATTTCATACAACAACAGCACATTCTGGACATTGCTCTTGAAGGATGATTTCACTTTATGCAGTTAGTAACAAAATTACATAATTACTATATTCATAATTATATTTAGCACAAATCATTACAAAGTGTCTTAACATTTTAAAGTTTTGACAGTAATATCAGCTTTTAAACACCATGGGGCAAAGGTATTAAACCCGGGTATCTGTACCTTTTTTATTACTGTTTGTTGTTCTTTTTTGAAAATGTTACTTATTCAAACTTTAATTATTTATATTATTATTGATTCTATATCTGTCTGAGACTGGGTGTGACCTTTAAAATATTTATTATGCAAGTAAAACAAAGTTTGTTCTAGTTATTAGGTCTTAAATTTAAGCCTGTTTCCACCAAGCAGTCTGGTTCAATTCCTTACACATTAGGACAGTTATGTTTTTGGGTTTCCATTCAGAAGTTCTGCATGGAACCGATGGAACCCTTCCATCTAGTTCTGTTTTTTGTTTTCATCATCTCTATGTTGAGGTTCCTAACACACTGGTGCGATACTAAAAGGTGGAGCTAGACACACTTTAGTCCACTGATCGCTCAAGAGAGAAATGTTTTCCAACTTGACAAGGATTCAGAGCACTAATCCGCCATTTTTAAATATCCTGTCCGAGTGAAAGGGACCAAACAATCAGCAATGTCAGCACACAAACCCGTCCTGTGGATGATCAACGGGGTGCAGACATTCCTCTTCATCACTGGTGATGAGGAACACTCCACCTATACACAACTGGCTATCATGGCTTTTATTTTAGATCTATTTAAACATTAATGCAAAAAAAATCTCCGTTTTTAAATGGTTATGAGTACCATCAGTTGTGGAAACGCATAACAGATCTAGGTTTTTGGCACATGTCTGTAAGAATTATGCATGGATCCAAAAATGTTTGATGGAAATGCGGCTTTACATGGGTTATAATCTTTTGGCTTCCATGCTGTTTCACTTAGTTGCACACATACCATATCATCAGTAGCCAAATACATGAGCAGGGATTCGGAGGAAAATGTGCGGAACTTGAAGGTCACAGTGGACACATTTGGGTTCCACCTGGTGGGTCGTCCCACTGCAGCGTAACCCTCACCATCCAGCTGAACTATCCCCTCACCATCTGAACGCTGGGGGCTAAAAAAACATAGATAAGAAAAAGTCCATTTTAGTATCATCTTTTTTCCTGACAAACTTTGAAATTATTTTGCAATGTCACAAAAATTAATTGCAAAGAAGCAGAGATGATGAAGTGTGAAGTGATGATGAATATTAAAAAGGTATATAAAAAAAAATATGAGAACTCTGTGAAAAAGTGTTGGCATACCTGACGACACATCCTTTACAGTCTCCCTGTCTCTCTCTGTAGTTCCACAGTCCGATAGGTTTCCCATCCAAGAAGGTCTCCCCCATGCAGCCTGTGAACGTTGTTGATCGTACTGCATCTGCTTTCTAAAAGATGGAAGAGGAAAAGTATGAGGTAAAGACAGACGGGTTTATTGATGTTGTTACACAAAGACCCAAAGCGACACACAGATACCTTGACAGTGCCCAGTATTCCTCCCACAAACAGGTAGGCGTTCTGGTCTACGTCCAATATGGTGTAGGTTGTGGGCGAGTTGGCACTGGCTGGGGTCGGCATCATACCAGCCATGGAGCCTTCCAGAGGATACACTGATATGGTGCCATTCAACCCATTACTGGAGAGAGAGAGAAGCAGAGTGAGAGAGAGAGAGAGAGAGAGAGAGAGAGAGAGAGAGAGAGAGAGAGAGAGAGAGAGAGAGAGAGAGAGAGAGAGAGAGAGAGAGAGAGAGAGAGAGAGAGAGAGAGAGAGAGAGAGAGAGAGAGAGCGCGTTTGATGTTATTTGGTTTGCAATTCTGTGTTTTCTGGAAGACATTTACTATGACTGAAGATGTTGGAGCCACTTGGAATCAGTTTTTATGAACTCTTGGTGCTAAAGATGAATGATAGAAACACGTAGTGGAACCAGTTTGTAGCAGTGAAACCTCTGAGCTGTAAAAAGAAATTAATCTCCTACCTTAGAGTTTGTTTTCAAAGCAGGAACAGCATTTGTGCTTCGTGTAGGGGAACATTTCTATGACTTATAGTCTGTGTGATCCCATCGGAAAACACATTTGGGAAATCTCTTGGATGGTAATACATGATGCTGGTGGGACGTCTGCTTGGTCTGAATGCGTCTTGTGTTGGATGGCCTGTATACAGCTTCCACTGAGAAAAACTAGATTGACTAGATTGCACTGTATCTATGTAATGATGTGCCGCAGGCTGTCGAGTCTACAAACTCTTGATTTCCCAAGCGAAACAACATGTCTTCCACCGCGGCATGAGTGAAATGATGTCCTGTGGTTGTTGGATTTTGTTTACCGACACTCTTGGTTGTTGTTGGTCAGATTAGGTTAAAGTAGGGACGTATGATTATATCAGTACATCATAAAACTAATTATCAGAATTGGCCAACATGCTGGTTTCATGCCGATATGACAAACTGAAGCTTTATTCAATTTTTTTGATGAAGTGAACATGTAGCATCAGTGACGTCGGTGAAGTGAGACTACAGAGAAGCTTCATTCTCCCAGGCTGTGAAACTCCTAAAATCCTACTCCAACTTCTAAAGATATAGCAGGATCAAGACCAAATTTTATTTTCATTTCTTTTTTAAGATGTCTAATAAGTCTTCCTTGTACCTCGTAGTGTAGCGTATCTCCGTTTGTCTGTTTTCATTTCGAGCTCAAATACACATGTACTCAAACAATAGTTAAGAAATAGAAAAATGGTGAGAAAATACAAAAGAGATGCTTAAAGTACAGATCTCAAAGATATTAATTTCAAATAAATGTCTGTAAAGTCACTATACATTGCAGAGTGCAGTATCTCAATGTTGAATGAGCTTATGGTGCACTTAATGAAAGTACTGCAATATTTTATGAGGTTTCGGGGTTCACATTCACAGAAGTCAATGTTAATGCAAACCGTACATTTCCTGCTGCTGCAGATTCACATTAAGAAACATTAAACTACAACACGAGATGACTTTAACTATGAAGCAGTCACAGGAAATGCAATGTGTTTTTCAGTGAGCCTTGCACTTAGTGCTATCGTTCATCCAAAATGCCTCTACAAAACAAGACAATGGCCACTTTCAGCATTTGTTAAGAGCGGATCAGTTTGAAGTAATGAAACAGGAAGGAGCAGCCACAGTGAGCTGTTAGATGACGAGCTGCAGGCGACAGACTGCATAGCTCAAACTTAGTGAGGTGCCTTGCTGTTGACAGACTCACGCTGTGTGCAGTATAAAATAAGATCACAGTTGCTCACAAAATGATGGAAAAACAGCAAATGTCGTCTCACTTCTTTATTAAAACCACAATAGTTTGTTTTGCTGCCCCAACAACTCTGTTACTGCAGTGTTAAACCACATTTGCCGTTTCCACAGTAACTTTGGTCTGTTGCCAAATTAAATGACTTTAAAAAGTTTAAGATAATTAGAATAATATAAAGTAACAAATTACTAAATGTTTCAAGTCTTGAGAGTTCGCAAAGGCTTTTTAAACCTAGTTTTCATTTTGGTTTTTAGATCACTGTATTTTTGTTTAAAATCAAAAATAAACATATATAAAAATTAAGGTCTTAAAATACTGAGTGTTTGCGTCTTACTAACAAGCTGCTGATGTCCATCATAGAGTGGGACATGGAGAAGCAATAAGTGTTTTACATTTGAATGTACGTGCATCTGTCTCTTTACAATGGATCTTCTTTGTGATGCCACTTTCTAACATTGTAAGTTCAATATGCGGGTGCATGGTATACATATGTATGTATGTCTGGCTATAATGTCAGTGCATTAGCTGTGTGTCATCACTATACTCCACATCTTTTCAACTTTTCCAAGGTGAACCGTAAGATATTCTTTATGCTGTAGCCAACATCAGTGTTGGCAATGAAAGCCAGTTTGTATAAGAAACAATGCCAATACGTGTCAGTGAAACAAAGCATGAGCATGTATGTGTGTGCGAACGACTTACCGAGATGCCTCGATTCTGTGCCAGTTCCCATCATGGATGGTGTGATGAGGATATTCAACCCTCCCCACACCTGAACCCACGTCCCAGAGGAAATACACCTTCCCCTTGCGCATCTCTAAGGCCAGGAAATCAACCTGAAATGCAAAGAAGACATATGCTGAATGTGCTATGTATTGAATGTTATGTGTCATTGTGTCAACAAGGAACTGAAGAGAGGAAAGGAAGGAGACAGGAGAGACAGAGAGAGAAATAAAGATGCAACAAGAAAGCTGGCCTATCTATGTTATTTAGTTTTGGTGTACCTTAACATAATCTAATTTTAAGCCTGATTACTTTAGTGAAACATGTAGTGTTGTAAAGGGCCATTATACAGTAGAGCTGCAATGAATAGTCAGTTAATTTATTAGTCGACTGACAAAAAATTTATTGGCAAGTATTTTGATAATCAAAAAATACTGGTATACAGATGATTGTTTGAAGGGGTGAAGTATTTCTTTAAATTTGAGCATTTAAAAATTAAAAAATGAAATGTTTTGGATTTCTGATCTGTTGGATGGATAAAAGATACCATTTGAACATGTAACCTTGGACTCTGGGATATTACACAGGGCGTACGTCACAGTTTCTGTCATTTTATTGATAGAACAATTAATGGAAAAATAATGGGCAGATTAGCGACAATGACAATAATGGTTAGTTGCAGTCCCAATACACGGTGGTACTATATATCTGTTTTATTATGTCTGGGGTGGGTTTTCCTTGTATAAATGTGAATTGAAATTGCACAGCTACAGAGTTCGTGGTCTCTGGAGGAACAAATTAAATGTTCCCAAGTGTTGGTCATGGTCAAAAATGCTGTTGAGAGGAAATACGCCTTCATACCAGCAGATGGCGGTTGTCTGTAAAAACCATTCAAAAAAGAAAGCCAGAGCATCTTGATGCTAGTTACCCAGTTAGCACATTACCAACACAATCTATAAGACAAGTTTGTTTCGGCACCGAATCAGAGTGGTTTCATTCACTGAAGGACTGCCCTGCCACCACCACTTGAACGCGCAAAATTGCTCAGGAAAATAAATAAATAAATAAATAAAGCAGACAAAGGCCAACAAGGGCCAGAGGTACACCAATCATCTGCTTGGTGTGTAGGGCCAGCAACGTAACCAGCTGGGAGGAAAAGCTGATGAAAGTAGCTTTGTCAGTAGTGGATTTACTTATTGCACACAAAAAAAGTTTCATTTCGCTGCCTCCAGGCCTTTCAGTCTGACATTATTGTGCATTTGAATGACTGCATTATAATCTTATAGCAGATACAACAGGTCAAGATCAAGTTTTAGCTCAGGCAAGAAATGCATACTGATCATCAGACCTCACAAATCTCATTGAGGTCATCAGATATATATCTGGCCATCAAGTGTGAATACAGTGTTTATCCACTTCAGCAAAGAATGAACTTTATTCACTTTACTGTTAAGTAAAGCAATAACAAAGTATTGGTTGTTGAAAATTGTATCATGCAATGCTTCACCTCCGCTCCTGAGATGACAGAATACGGGAATTATACAACACTGTTGGTGGTGATGCGAAAAGATGATGATTAATAAGTATCCACATTCTCGATTTATTACTTATTATGGAGAACCTTATAGAGTATTTATCATGCAGGGAATAGTGAACGAGCGAACGGTGGAGCAGCTTCACACACAGCTCTGCTCTATTCTGAGGGTACAAAGGCTCAAGTTTTCTCCATCTGTCTCTATAAGTGGATTTTCACAGGATCTTGCTGTATTTTGATTAATGGCTGTATTACTTATGTATGAGCCAAAAAAATTAATAAGAATTTGGAGCATATGCTCTCATCTGGATGCTGTCTCTGAAGCACACACACACACGCACACGCGCACACACGCACAGGCGCACGCACACACAGCATTATTATTCATATAGTATTATGCACAATTAGAGATTATTAGGAAGTCACATTTGAAGACACAAATGACACACATATACACACACATAACTACACACACTTATCTCTCTAGTCTCTCCAGGGTAATGGCGATTATTCATTAGCACAGATCACAGGGCAGCATCGTTATTATTCAACTAGCATTACACACTATTAGTGAAATGGTAGACACACACACACACACACGCACGCACACAAGCAGAGCATTACTATTCATACTAGATTCCTCACTATTAGAGAATATTAGTGAGGAACACACACAGAAACACACATGTGCATGCACATTCAACACTTCCCAGTCAGATGAAGCAAAGCAGTGATTTCTCAGGGGAAATCAGGCTAAAGCAGATAGCAACATAAACTTGTCGTTAATTGCTTCTTCTCCTTTGGACACACACACTTATACATAAACACATACCCACACATATGCACACATAGGGATTATCAGTGATACCTTAAAACAGCAGGTTGCTATGTTCATACGGGTGTTAGTGAGTAAGTGTCAAGAAGTATTAATTATTCTCCTATTAGACAAATCACTCTGGGAGTGTGTGTAGGCTGTGCGCGTGTCTGGCTGAGAGAGAGGAACACAAGTGTGTTACCTTCTGTGCATGTGTATTTTTTTGCAAGTACATACCTTTGAAAAGCAGGCATTTTCAAGTATGATGAATGCTACGCAATATACAGCCCTTCAACATTGTATTAAATATGATTAATGATTTAATATGCAACATTTAAAAAATGTGAAAATGTCAACAGGATTTTCTATTTTGTTAGCAATAATACCAGAGTCATGTTATGGCTGATTCTTTCCCCCAGAGCCATAAAGACAGATTAGTTATACAAACACACTTAATGAGTGTTAATATACAGCAATTCATTATTATCTTGCAAATACAATTCTGAATGATATCTTTGGGTCTCTACATAAATGATAAATCACAGTAAGGAAGAGTGTTTGTGTTTTAGCATTATATATATTTGTGAGGACATTTTTGATAATGTGGCCAAATGAATGAAAAAAACATGTAGAATTATTGTCTGGTTATATGATTTGCAAACCAGTCAAACTGCGGTTACAGTTTGCATCCATGTCTTTCCAGACTCATACGTAGCCATAACACCTGAAAATGCTTCAAATATGGATGTTGCTGCAAAGACGCTACAAATTCTTAAATGTTGATGCTTCACACACATTGTTAATCTGGAAGATCAGACGATCTATAAACCATTTTTTTAAGGTGGACACATTAGCTTTATGTTATCAATTCAGTATCTGCCCCATTATCTCCCCTTCTTTTCGTCAGCTATGACATTAAGTAATGGCCAGATTGTGTATTTGCGAATTATTATGGTGTTAAAATGAAGGTGACCTTTGACCTTGTGCATATAAAATGTCATCACATATATGATAATAAGCATATGAACGTATGGCCAAAAACACTTTCTGTGAGGTCACAGTTAACTTTAGACCACCAAAATCTAATCGGTTCATTCTTGAGTCCAAGAGGACATTTGTGCCAAAATTAAGGACATTTCTTCATAGTGTTCCTGAGACATTGTACTCATGTGATTGAGACATATGTGCCATAATTGCCTTGACCTTCAAAATCAAAATGCATCCGTTGTGCCAAATTTGAAAAAAATCCCTCGAGGCGTTCTTGAGATATAGCGCTCTTGTTATATCTTAGGTCAAGATAAGCTTCTGGAAAAGTTTTACAGGTCAATGAGAATGAGCACAAAACCGTAAGGACAAGGTGTACTTACTATTGTAGTTCTGAAAAGGGATTTTGAATCTTTTAGTGAATTTCGTGGATTTGGGATAACATGTGCTATTTAATCAGTAAGTTTTCACCACTTACATATTTGGCTGATCCCAGGTAGAAGAGCAGGTTATCAGGTGTGGTGGTTTTAACATGAAGGATGATGGTGTTGTACCTCCCTTTTCTGATCTCAGGGCGGTAACTACGGAGACAGTCACCACCTGATGACACTGAAACTTTGATCTGAAGAGAGGAAAAAATACAACATTTTTTAAAAAAAGGATCCATGTAAAGAATCTTTCACCAAAGCTTTAAAGTTGTATTTTAGTTTGTATTTTTTTATACGTGGTGAAACAAATTATTGTAAAACTGAGTTAAAGTTGGTCTGTTGTCAGCTGCTGACTTGTGTCTTTCTAATGTTTGATGTAAACCTTGCTGAAACTTTATGATATTGGCGCTGTTACCAAAACTGACTAACTTGAACTGCCTATTTCACTTAAATGTCAGCCAAACGTTTGGAAAAATCTTAAAATAAAATATTAAGAACAAAATGTATACAAAGAAATAAACAATGCTAGAATGCATCTTCAGGGAGAAAAGCATAAATAATACACAAGAAATAAATGCATTAAAACACACTAACTTTATAATATTGAGAGAGATATTTATGGCCTTTAAAATCTGTAATCCAAGTAAAAGATTGTAAAGCTACTGTCTGACTGTGTCGTCATACACTTAAACTCTTCTTAATTATGACCAGGCTTGTACATGTCGAGTGTGTTGACAGCTTACTGAGTTAGCTTGTTTCCTGGCTTGGTTGATCAGTTCCTTAATTTGTGAGATGTTACGCCTCAAATTGTCCTGCAGCTTTTTGATTGGCTGCAACTTCTCCAACAGCCGGTCAGCTTCATCCTCTAAATCCTTCACTTTAGCTCCTGCAGCATGGACTGAGGGAGGAAGAGATAAAGTACAGTAGCGATACAGAACAGCGCAGTAGTCGTTATCGTCAACATTTTACAGAGTGTTATTGCTGAGAGAGCATGGAGAGGTAGCGTGAAAAGAGTGAGGAGAGAATGACAGATGACGGCAGCAGAAGAAATCACCGATATTACTCAAAGACGGAGAAGAAATATGGAGGAAGAGTGAGAAAGATGGAGAAGCCAGCGAGAGCCGAACAATTAGTGTAGCTCAGCATTCAAAGAGAACCTTTTCACATTATTTACTATATTGTAAAGGCTTGAAACTGAAAAAAAGACAGAGAGAGATAGACATAAAAAGAGCTCCATGCTTTGCAGTGTGCAGAGCTCTCATGCTCAAGCGGAGCCGAGCAGAACGGACGAATTATTAGAAGCAACTACTTTTTACTGTATAGCTTTTAAAGATGGCCATTAAACTAATGGGTGGTGCTCCAATACTGTTGTTGAAATCAGATCATTTTGACAAAGTTGACAAATTGATTTTGCCCCAAAACACCACATTAACACAATGCTGCTGATGATACAGTGTTTTAAGTGGTAATTGAAAATGTCCCAACAAATGACTTCAGGAAGAAAAGCCAGTAAGTGCCTTGAAAATTGTGCTGGCAGTGAAGCAGCATTACTCTCATCATTATGTGGTAATTACAACATAGTATTGGTGCACCACTTTCATAAGTGCTTATGCTAAGGTAATTTAAATATACATACTGATGGCTGTGGGGATTGAAGAGAGGAGAGACAGAGAGAAAAAATATTAGGTTTGGTTGAATTCACTGTTTATGTGGCTCTGAAACACTAACTTCGTATCTCCAAAAAAATGAAACTAGAATGTTTAGATGGTACAACCCAATATTATGTAAGTGAAGGGTAAATAGGAAACAAACCAATTTTGTGAAGCAGTTCAGTAGCAAAACATTATTCAGAGTGCTGGTTGCAAGTGACCTTTTCTTAATATTTAATCATTCAATGAAAACAGAGTCTTCATCAATGCTAATCAAGTGCAGAAAATGTTAACTGGAATATAGAAAATATTAAATTTTCTGAGGCAAACAAATGTTCATAACACGTCAAGATTTTTTCAGGAGAAAATCTTTAAAAACGAAATCCATTTTTATTATTTTTGAAGCATAGATAAAATGTGAACATTAAGCTATAAACTACTACAGCAAGGTTGCATGACTTAAGATCACCTCGAGGCTGTAAAGCCATGTTTGGCGTGATGACGTTCTGTATTCTTATTTAGTGACTTGATAGCAACCACTTTTTGATTGACACCTAAAAGCCTCAAAATTCACAAGTGGGGGATTTACTGACATATTTTGTCGTAGAACAAAATGTGAAAGTCTCTATAGCTTGTGTTAACCACAGATGTTATTTCAGGCATCTAACCAGAAACCCATTAAAAAAAACACTGACTTTGAGAGCCAGAAGTGCAAAAATGCTAACTCACTCCTGCACCACTTTATTACTAGACTGGGTTACTATGTCAATTACCAATAGTGAGGAACCTTACTGTTTTTCTCTGGGTCCTGGATCATGTGATTGGCCGCATTGACAGTGTCCTCCAGCTCACTGTAGTTCCTCTGTAGGCCATACAGTCGCAGATTCAAATCCCCAAGGCGCTCCAGGACATCTATGGCCGTGGCGTTAGCATCTGCTGCTACAGCCTTTGTGGCTGCAAGTTTTACTGCTGTGTCTGTCAGACAATGTAAAAAAAAAAAAAAAGAAAAAGAAAAAGTGATTCACGTTACATCCATTTATAAGGAGCATAGCATTAATACGTTTGGACCAATCGATGTTTTTGTGTTTTATTGGGCTGCCAACAATATGCTGTATATTGGTCAGTCAAAATGATGGATATCACGGAGCTTATTTTTTATAAATACTTTTCTCTAAACTCTAAATATTGCCCTAACGTACAAGAAAAAAATTAGGAGCTATTTACAATTGAAAGAGAGCACCACAAACCAACAAAAACAAACATAAATATATAAAAAGTATATATATCAAATATATACCAAAACGTACTTTTAATAACTCCTTAAAGACAGTGTTTGATTGCCATTGGTTGACACAGATCTTGTATAAAATCCTTTGACTGCAAGTGGTGAAGTGCATTAATGTTTTGCATATTAGCTGTAAAAACAGTGTATTATGCAGATGAGCACAAAGTTCATAGTTTGTTTACATATACGTAAATAGAGTGGGAAATACTGTATCTTTAGCTTTGGCCCGTTGTACACTTCCACATTGACCTTGTAGTACATTCAGTGTATCGAGGTCACTAATGGTGCATCCATCTGCAATGGGAGTCTGAATTTTTGAGTTCCCATTGAAAATTTCAACTGGAACATTGGGAACACTTGTTCAACAGGATTTCTGAACCTAAACACAAAATCCAAGTCAGCTGCTCTGCACATCAGCAGTAGTGAAAGCTGTACTAACATACTGTTTATTAGCACTTCTGTTGTTCTGTTGTTGTGTCTTATTAACAGTTGTACACACAGCAGTGTCCAGCTTTTATCTATGGGCCTGTTCCTACATGTTTGTATGCACAAAATACCACATAATGGGTTGTTACCAACTTGTATTTCAAACAACAGTAAATCTGGCAAGAACTGGTATTACTCCTGCTTCTATTGGTATTTTGACTTATCAAAGTCAAACGCAGTCAATTTGGATATGACATCATTCCCAGTTTTGACTTCTGAAAGAACGCAGCATTATAATCAGTAAAATATTGTTTTTGTTGTTTATCACTGGCTCACCTAATATCATGGAATTTATTTACTCTCCTGTAGATTTATGACCATGAAGACCAAATGTTTTTGCTGCAGATGAGTGTGTACCAGGATTAGTGTTTATGATTGAAACTGCAAACCCATCAGTAGATAACAGTAGATAATCATTGCTGAACCTCAGCCCTAACCAAACATCTGATTTTGTTACCAGCTCAGGTAAATCCTGTAAAAATCAAACTGATAACCATTTAGTCTGGAGTGATCCGACTGCGACATGTTACAGTTTTGGGTTCACTCACTTGCAGGGATTTAAATTGGAAATAAATATGTTGTGTTAACCTCCAGGGTCATCCCATTTACAAGTTGTAGTGGCTGTATTTAACACTTTTCTGCGTGTTGATCCAAATGCAGCCATGTGCATCACTGCGGTTCAACAACCTCAGTATCACTGCAGTGCATTTCTGTGTGTCTGTGAGTACTGACATGTGTCAAGTTCAGTTTACCAGAGCAACTGACCTTTATCGGCACAGTGATATTGATCCACTCTCTCTTCATCTCACTCCCACGCACACACACACACTTTTGTACACACTGTGTATTTTGTGCAGTCATACCGTTGGGAATAGCGTTGAGCGTTGCCATGGTTCCGTTGACAGCTTTCAGCAGGTCTTTGGTTTTGTCTCTCGCTGCTTTAACTCTGCCCTTCAGCCCAGCCACGCCATCTGCATTTTCTACACACACACAAAAAAAATGATGATGGTAGTTTGATTTGAAGCCAGGCTGCCTGCTCATAAAAAGATACTTTCCTCGCCTCCCTAACGGGAAAAGTGACTGACAGTTAGTCTAGAGAGGCAAGAGAAGAGTGACATTGTTATAATTGAAACTGTTTTAAATGAATAAAACAAAACACTTGTGTATACTGTGTATATGATATTACTGCAGTCCATTTATAGACTGCAGCTCCTGGTACAATTACTTGCCCACCTGTATCCTTAAGTCCGAAGATTTGTGACAAGACAAATCTGTTTTAGAACATTACAGAAAAAAAGTTGTAGCGGTGTGAACTGGCCAGTCTGAGCTTGACTCAAGCCAGCTGATGTTGTCACCAGCAATTTAGCTTGTCACGTCGCCAGCGTCTGGTTTTAGAACATAAGGCATGTCACCTGTTTCAACAGCCAATAAGCTTGAAAGCAAAGTCCGCTGGCCGTGTCAGTTACAAACTGTCAGCAGACGGCGTGTTCATTTGCTGTGGTGATCTCTGACAACAGCCCTCTGTCCACACCAAGCCCGAGTCTGTCTCATTTACATCCCCGCAGCTGTTTACACGTATGTCAGTTACTGTTCTCACAGGGTGTTGATGTTGGGCGGTGCGTCACTGCTGTTGCTCGTCGTATGTGCACGTCTTAGGTGCTGATTGACTGATAAATTGGCGCTAGTTATTTAACTTATTGTCAAGTATTTGTTGGGAATACTGTTTGTCTGAAACCCAGGTCATTTTGTGTGTTTTTGCCATTCATTACTACTAGAATTGCAATTGCAACCATTACCACACTATCACTAACCTCATTAATCTTCTAGATAGCTGCAAATTATATTCAGCTATAATAAAGTCCCGCAATTCCTGGAAATCATGGAGTAACTGCAGATAGTTTTTTATTTATTCATTTTACCATAATCATAATCAGTTCCATTAAAAAAATAAACCCATAGTAAAACACATACAATACATAAATGCAACACAAGGGGAAAAGTGAGAGAAAAGGGGTAAACAGGCCTCAGGAGTGACATCCATACACATTCCACGTTAGCGAAGAACTATTTAAAGCAGCAATATGTTTTTGTCCAAGGCAGTTTTTGAAAGACCGTCTGCAGTCAAAGCAATGCAGACGATACACCGTCTCTTCTTGTTGCATTGATGATAACTAGCAAGTTTTCAGGACGTTGCAGTGCAGCACATTACGAGTAGTCGCAAGTTTTCACTGTACTGGGCTTTACACTGCTTATACTGTCAACTACAATATGTACAGTAGTGTCCTGTGTGCAGTATATTACACACACACACACACACACACACACACACACACACACACACACACACACTTATGGTTACCTTTGACATCATTCTGAAGTTGTTTAGCCTCGTTTAACAATCTGTGGCTCTTTTGAAGGGCACCTTGAGCTGCTTCCTTTACTGGGACTTCTGGATCTAAAGCCTGCGCACACGCACACACACACACACACACACACACACACACACACACACACAGAGATAACAACAATGCAAAATCTGAGACTTAACATGCCTTCACAATAATTGCTTCCAGAATAATTAGATCGCACACATGAATTTAAAAAATATGTTCGTCACACATAAAAAGGTGCAATAATCTGCATACTACCTTTCTGTAAGATCAAAGCACCACTACTTTGCATTGCTAAATGGTATTCTAAGAAATGCATTCAGCAGAATTAACTTCTCCTCACGTTTATTCTCCTCCTTCAACCCCTTTTTGCCTTTGTGTCTTTGCCTCTTTTCACTGTCTTTTTAGCCCTTTTCCCCTTCTGCCCATTACCTCTTTCTTGCCAAAGGAAAAGAATTTCAAGAAAAAAGAGGTGAATAATGCAAACAAGTGGAGATGGGTTGAACAAGAAAAGGGTAGTATATTGGTTCAAGAAAGGACAAATAAATAAATTGGCACACAAGACAAAAAAAGAACAGAGGAAAATAAACTATTATAGAGGGAGGAGAAAAAAATCAAACACGAGGAATATAACCAAGACAAAAGAAAACAAATGGAAAATGAACAAAAAGGTGTTTGAAACTAGAACAAGAACGGGGAGAAGAAGGGAAGCAGAAAAAATGAATAAATTAGGAAATAAAAGAAGGAAAAAAGGAAGATTTCAGGTGTGTGTGGTCATGATAATGAAAGAGGGAGAGGGGAGAGAAAAAAGAAGGAAGAAGAGGGACAGAGAAGTGCTTTGATCTCTCATCCATGACTAATGGAGAGTCCGGGCTTACATTACTGTTACTGCATGCAAGACACAAACACACACACACACACACACACACCATCTCTTGCGCTGAGAGTACACTTTCATAGTCTAGATAGAATGCTTATATTTGGTATTTACAGTATGTATGCATTGCGTGGATTATAGTTTACATGTACATTTCAGCTTTTTAGTGAAAGTGTGCTGTTTACAATTATTCAATAAAGAAAGTATTGGAAAACATGTAAAGGGAGACTAATCGGGCAAAGGATGTTTTTCTCATACTGAATTGATAATATAACAAACGTAATGGGATACTTCATTAAACCCTTGAGGAAGCAGCTTACCTAAATAAGAAATTGCTATTTTGAATTTAGTCAATATATGTGTGTGTTTCTGAATGTGTTCTTCTACGTGTCCACTTACCAGTGCCAATGCCTCACTTGCCCTCTGTTTGGCTGCCTTTGCCTCTTTCTCCGCTGCATCGACATTTGCTTTAATGTTGCTATAGGCCTTAAAGGCTGCTGTTGCGTTGAAGGAAAGATTCTTGGCTTCGGCCAAAATACTGTGAGGAAAGAGAGGACAAGAGAGAGAAATTGATGTCAACTTATTTCTTTTTTTAATGTTATACGCACATTTTGTTTAAGGGGACCTTTTATGGTCATTTTTTTAGGTTTATATGCATATGCATATGCCGCATGTGACGCAATACTGCTGCGCCTGATCAGTTGAAAACATGCCATCGCAATCAGCAAGGTAGGCTTTAGGATAGGCTTTATGTTCTATGAAATTTATTTTTTGAGCACAACAGTCTATCTATTTGCATTCATCAGTGTTGTATCTGCACACTAAGCAGCCGTAGGCTTTTTGTTATATGAAAGCTTTTATGTTTTTACTGAGTGATACAATCTACTGTTACTCTGATTTGACAGATTGTCAGAGCAATTCATTAAAAAAAGTTAATTTGAAGAGTCAGAACTGCTCTTGTTTTTGTTGTGTTAACTGTAGGGATGTCAGTTATATTTGGTTAGGTAAGAGCTATAATGTTAAATTCATCTGTAATCACTACATCTGAACATTTCATACCTTAAAGTAATGAAAAACAACAAAAAAAGAAATGATCTGTTATCTGTATCTTATCAGCCATGAGAAAATTGGCAACCAAGTTCACTTTCCCTTACATTAGTATGTAACTTCATGTAGCTGTGTATATCATGCTAACATTTGCAGTAACATGCCTGGGGTAGATCAGCATATCAAGAAATCCATCACAACTTGATGTTAACTTGTTTCCAAAGTAGAAAATAAACTTAAAACACTAGAAACAGAGTATTCGGAGTAATTTGCAGCCTGGGATTTTTCCTCACTGGGATTACTGGTATTGACATACATATACTTCATTATTTGTAACTTTGGCCACATTTAATATAAACATCCAACATGGTAACATTGTAAATATATGACAGAAAGAAGAAAAAGCATAATCGGCCCTCTTTATGTAATGAAAACCTGAATGCAGGACTGCCTGAGACCCAACATTTAACTTTATTACCATAAATGTTTTCTGAACTCAAAGATTGTCAGTTTGTTTTGTTCGTCAATCAAATTTCTGGTTTTGTTTCTGGGGTAACAAAAACAATAATTATCTTAATTATGGAATCCTTGTCTTTTGTTTTGGGTTTTATTTTTTTTTTTGGCGATCATTATCAATCAAATGATATTTGCCAATAACACATTCAGGAGCCTGTCATGGGGTTGTCCCATGCCTGGTGTCTGGTAATTTATATAATTATGATCAGTATTATTATAAACTTTTTTGTATATGTATTAAGTATAGAGCACCTTTCATACAAGAAATGCAACACAAAGTGCTTTGTAGTAAAAACAGGAAGGTTATTCAGCCCAAAAGGACATTTAAAAAGTGGGAAAACAAACATTAGGGGTTCAAAGTAGGATGAACATAAAATCTAAACACAGCAAAAAAACATTTTATTTTAAATCCATTTTGCCAGCTAATATGATTGTTGCTACTTGTGTTGTGATGTGCTAACTTCATTTTTGCACTACCTCCCCAGGGTTAGGTGGTATTAGACTTTAAGTGTTAGCTGTAGCATTAGCTGTCGGGTCAGCATAGTAAGCTAGTGTTAGCTAACAGGTAATTTCAGTTTACCATGCAACACATCTTAGTAATAATCCCGTCAAAATACTCAACCAGTTGCAAGAGATACCATAATGAAACACATAATTTAACTCCACCGCCCTGTTCTGAAATATTATTTCCAAGTGTTTGGTTCAACCAAGCCCCCAGGAAGTGCGCCATGCGTTCATGCAAAATTGACATAGTGGCCGAAAGTGGAATTACACCGTTTGATTCGCCTGATGCACACTGGCCCCGTAGACTAACATGGAGTAAGACACGACTGTCAGTAAATCATTTTTTTGAGCGTCAACACCCCCGCGAAACGTCTTCTACCCGTGTCTAGCTGTAAACCATCCAGTTCGATATCATTTCTTTAAGTCTAAAAGAGCCGCAAGTTTAATTTTTTTGGACCGCCATTCAAGCTAGCCGAGGCGCAAATCAGGAAGTCGGTCGCTCCGCCGGCGGAAGTTACCTGCTCGGCCGCGTTGTGCTGCCTTTAATTTCTACTACGCGTGCTATTTGGGCCAATAGATCCAAGTGTTTCACGCATTTCTATACCCGGAAAAAGAGCTTTTTCTGCCTCATGAAGACTTCACTTTAACACATCCGTGGGTTCAACTCATTCCGTGTCTCCTCCGTGTGGAGGTTCTTGGTCTAACGGCCAAACCAGAAATGGGAAAGTCCAAAGCACTTTATTGGGGAGGGGGCCCCAGAATGTACCATATGTAAGCAGTACAGAGGGGTATTTCTTACACCGTCAAATCCAAAACAGGAAAAAAGTTTTAGGAACTCGTGAAGAGGGCTGGTCAAGCCACCTACAAAATCGTTTCCACTAATTTTACAGAATTAGAGTTCTCAAGAGATTATTTTACTATGTTTCACCACTGACAAAAAAACAGAAAATACTGGCATACATTCCTGGCTGCCCCAGTGTAACATAAAGTAGGCCTACAGTTACTGCAAGTCAGTCAAGGCTTAATTCACTTTTAGTGTGTGAATCATACCATTTTTATTTGTTGTTGTAGGACTTGCAAGAATGATGATTTTTTACAATCAAAACTCTGAAAGCCAATCCAAAGATCTTGTGCGCATGCCGCTGCCAGCTTGAGGGACTATGCAGACCTATTTTTGTTATTTTTATTTTATCCATTGTTATTTAATGGCTCAAGCTTGCCAATTTATTATTTCAGTCAGTTTGTTGGGATTTTTTTTTGGGTGAACAATTTCATAATTTCCCTGTGTGAGGCAAACTGTGTTTTGTGATAAAACAATGCTCATTGAGACGTCAAAAAGTAAGTTTGTCTTGCTCCCTCTTCTTCTGCCTACTTATACCACAACGCTACATATGCACAAAATGAGCCAGGCTATGCCATGCTTTGTGTGAGCAAAAATATGCTGCACGGCATGTTCACTCGCACACTTCGGCGATTGGTAGGGCAAAAACGCTCTTGTAGTAGCCCTAAATATATATATATATATATATATGCAGTCATGCTATTTCTGTGTCAGGATAGAAAAATCAATGTGTTGATGTGTACAGAAATGCTTTTGTATGTGAAGACTGCATATGTTGGTTGATTGATTTCAACATACTGTGGTTTGTCTCATAGGAGAGGCTTCCAGTATAAAAGCCAGAGTTAGGGCCATTCGCAAACCACCCCCTACACCCTCTCCCTACACACTTCAGAGCTGTTTCTGCATTCACCTGGAGTGTCCACCACATTACATGCCATCCCAAACCAACTAGCAGGGAGTGGAAGTGGGTTATAAAACCCTCCAACACCAATGCCGACTTACTGACCATGTGCCATGCCATTATTTTGTTTGTCATTAAGATGCTCAGTAAAAATAAAATTCTGGGTGACTTTAAGCTGCTTTAGGTAAGACAGCCTATTATTAAAAAAATAAATGACACAGGCTACCAAACTTCCAGTAAACAGCAGCACAGATCAAATTAAAGTTATACAAATACATATGGCAAACATTAAATAAGGGGAAGATTTATTTTTCTGCATGGTTACCAAATATAACGACATCTCCGTTACTCCACCGCAGTGAGGGAAGTTTGTCCCAAAGCTTGCCGCTGTATTTTTACCCTACAGCATGATGGAGGGTGCTTCACTCAGCTGCGAAGGTGACTACAGAGACACACTCCAAGGTGGAGTGGGAGTGGGTGTTGTCTGGTTTTGGAAAGGCCCATGGAGGCTCCTTGCATCAGTGCAGCTTGGACCTGGATTGGCAGCAAGTGCGAGAGCCCAGTCATCCTGGGCCTGGTGTGGTCGTTTTCCTTGTGTTCGTTCGACATAAGTTTACTTATGACGGTTTGAACAGGTTTGCTCTTAGGTTGTTTTTTTTTCTGTTTTAGTATTTTTTCATTTTTGTCATTAGCCCACAATTCACATTTTGCACTTGACTGGTGACAATAAAATCAATAAATAAATACATTTAAAAAAAACATAGGTGAAGATCTGGGCCACTGGGCCAAATTCCACAGAGCCCACAGTGATTAAAGCTGTTTTTGATCAACTGGTCCCTACTACCACGGGTAAAAAATAAAAAATACAGACATGAAAAAGAAAAAAAAACTGATCTTATCAGTTGATAAACTATAATCAGCTGATTTTTAATAGTATTACTTGATAAACAATAAACATGATGAATTGATAATCACAATTATCATGGGCTAAGTTTTTGTAAATCAACAATGCATTTGTTTAGACATCTGCTAATTCCAGCCCTTTGTAGAGACCGTGTGATTTATAGTGTGTTAGTGTTAAAATATTCATTACCCATCCAAAATGGCAGCAGATTCGTTCAGCTGCTTGGCGTGTTCCTCTGCATCATGTACGTGATTGGCCAGGCCACTGTCACTTAAACCATCGGTGAGGTGAGTTACTCTATCATCCAGTCGTTCATGAAGGGGTCCCAGCTCTCTTCCCATTTCCTCCAAGTCCTACACATAGAAAACAGAGTATCCTTGCTATTTTTTTAAGGTAGAAATTAAGTATTTCATTCCACAGATAATATTTGAGTCAAAGACGAAATAGAGCAGAAAAAAGGGATATCCTTCTACTCTTACACACTCCCCTTTTCTCATGCCGTCAGGCAGAATATTCACCAGCAGACTAACGTTTTAAAGAGTTAACAGGTTTCCACTCGGTTGACTTTGGTACCTCTATCTCCTTGTTGATGTTCTCAGAAAGCTGGTTTGCTTCTTCCAGCAGACGTTCACCTTCTCCAAGGACCTCCTGTGCATCCTGTCTCACCCCGCTCACTGCAGAGCGCTTCCTCTGAAAAAAAACCCACAAAAACAAAACCAGAGTCAATAGCTAAACAAGATTCTGATGTACCAGCGTATGAATAGCAGGGCTGCAACTCATGATTATTTTAATTTCCTAAATTCATTGTTTAGTCTATAAAACATCAAGTAATAGTGAAAAATTCCCTAAAAATGTCATAAACTCCAGGAAATGTCATCAAAATTGCCTCAAAACAAAATCTAAAGATCTAAAAATGATTATGACATGAGACTAAAAAGATCAAAACACCCATAAAACTGGAAAATAGCTTAAAGACCATTTTAACAATTATTAAAATAGCTGCAGATTATTTTCGGTTAATCAAATAATTGATTAGTCATTTCAGCCAAAATGGACTGAACTGGAATCTGCGTTAAACCAACTGGCATATACCACCCAAATCAATTTTAATTATGGAGATGAAAAGAAGCTCAAAAAATTAGCATAGCAAAACCAATGCTAACCATTTCACGTAACATTAAGTGAATGGAAGATGCTTATAATTTCAACACTAATCTTCTTAGTCCGTGAGGTTTAACTCAGAAACACAAAAAGGGTGCTCTACCCTTGTCTGCTTGTTAGCCGATTAGTCAAGATAATTACCAGACTACTGAGGGAGGGGATAATAATAATAATAATAATAAGCTAAGGTTTCACAAAGAAAAGCTAATGATAACTGTTTTAAATAAATTAATGGAAAATGCTATAACAAATCGGGAGATATATCGTGGAAGGTATGGTTTAATAGAAACACAAGTGTTGAGTGGTCTAATCTAGTTTTTTAGTTACTCTGGCTGGATTTCTTACCATTAAAGGTCATTTGATGGATTTGGTAGTTTTTTCTGTGGTAGCAAAATGTTTTAATGCCAGAGTTTGAAAGGAAAATAAAATGGTAATGTTACTTGAGCTGAAAGGGAGCTGTCAATCAAGTGTGATCTGGCCTAGCCCCCAAAACCCGAGAAAAGGTCTGAGCACTGAGAACACAATTTTTTGTCTCAGACATTAATGAACAGTTATTTAGACACTCATCTTTGATATCATCCATGGATTATTTACTATACCAACCGAACTTTTCAATGTTTTTAAGGAAGAGTTCCAAATATGTGTATGCTGTCAATTATATTTCTCAGCAAAAAAGGAAAATCTCTATTAGCCAAAATCAGAATCGACAGGTCAGACTTTAAAAAAAAAATCAGAAATAGGAATCAGCCAAGAAAACTGCAATCACTACATCACTGGTTGATCGAACATTTCACACACAAGATTTGATGGACAAAGATGCTCTTCTACTGGATTTATTTGTCGGTATGGTCATACCAATCCTTGAGTTGAATATAAAAATGATTATATGGAGGTCTGCACGGACACTTGGATACGCAGCATTAGTATAGAGGACTTTGTGTCAGAGTCTGTGTGGCTTTTGGAGTGTTTTGGGCTAGTTTGCTGAAGTCAAATCTAAATTGAATCTGTGGTTCCCACAATATTGACAGACTGTGCAATCACTCAGGAAGATTATTATTTTCTGTACTGATTAGTTCCAAAAACCTCCTTATGATAAAGAGGATTTTCTGCTATTGAAAATAACAAAAGCAGTTAGAGGGCGCGAGGGACACACAATTAGTGATTTAATTAAATAACATATGAACTCAGTACAACCCCTGTGTGTATAGTGTGCATATTCCACTTTCTTCCCGGAGTAAAGCTTTTGTTTATAGCGGAAAAGACTGCAGGGTCAGGGAGAGACAAAGACAGATATACAGAAAGATAAAGAGTACACTGTATGTGTGTGGGATCACTGCAGAACGCTTCCTCTAGGACATGTATAATAATCTTCCTGATAAATGCTTGTTGTTTTGCTCTATTAGGAATCTGTGCTGCCTGCGAGCATCAGATTCGAGAATCAGATGCAGAAGAGTTTTAGGACCTCTTTTATTTAAGGAAGGCAAGGCCAAAATTTTGGATCATTGATTTTAATAATACCTGGCACCTATTCCACTAGAGGGCACACTTCTTGTTCAAAATCTGCTAATTTATTTAGTTTCATCTGAAAAACTGGTGTCAGGGTTATGTGTCGAATCCAACAGTGCCGATTGTCTATGCTTGTGTCATTCTTTAGCTCAACAATATTTTACCTATTCATCCATTACTTGCAACAGTAAAAACCAACATGACCAAATTTAATTTGTGCGCTTGAATAACAGTTCATTTTACATGTAATTTCAAAACAGTGACCATGAATATAGAAATGACTTTGCATTCAAGGACATTGCTTTCTGATTGTGTTTGTGGGGCGTGTATGAGTTTGTGAGTTTCCGCACCTCCAGGGCTGTGAGGTTAGCCTGGTTTTGTTCAGCGAGTAAGCCAGCCTGCCTCGTCTTTCCTTGGGCGGAGTAGAGGAGATCCTGGGCGTCCTGGAGCTTCCCTGCATGGTCGGAAAGTTTCTCTTTTATCTGGGGAAGCAGATGGGGAGGCATTAAGTTAACGTGTCATTAATTTAGGGACCTCGAAGACAAAGGAGTAAAGATTAGAAGTTATAATTACCTCTGCTTTCAGGTCTTCTGTGGCCTGATGGGGGTCACCAAATAATCTCTTCACCTTCTGATACAACTCCTCAGCTTGCCTGGAAGAAGACGAAAGGGAATTCAATTATTTACATTTCTATTTTGGTCATTTAACACAGCCGTATTCATAATTTACAAAGGTGGAACATAGGAATGAGTTGGATGTGTGAATGCAAGAACTCTGAGAGGAGAGGAGAGTTATTGTAATGCGCAACAGAGCCTCTGCTCATGTGAAGACAATAATCACTCGATATGACTGAATGCTGAAATGTCAGAATGAAATTGCCGATTTTCTTCTATTGATCCCTCAGGCTAAATTGGATTAAATTGTGGCAGCGTAAAACATTTCAAATATCGTCACACTAATGTGTGTGCATGTGACTAAGTGGACGGGTGTGTACACTGCAGCATGGCGTGCTATATCAATAAGAGCAACAGGTGAAACAGCCAGGGAGCGAGACTCTGTAAGATAACTAAAATGTAATCATTGCAAACAAGTACCATATCAGTTTGTGTGTGATGAAGAAATTCTAAGGCATACCTTTGCACTATAACATCCATGATAATGCAACAGATTCCCAGCACTGATAATGCACAGACAAGACAAAGGGAAACTACAAACAGTCTTCATTCGTTGTTTAAGGGGTATTTCATAAATCCTTCACAGCTTTGTGTGTATTTACGGTGTAGATACTTTGCATCTAGGACCTAATTTCTCCCCACAAGGACCACAAATACCTTGTTAAGCACAGCTGGGAGTGACCAGAATAATTTCCCTTCTTTAGGCAAGCATTATGGCAGCAAGCATGCGGAATAAGCAGAGCTCTAATGGCTTAAAGGAACACTTCACCTACCAAATGATCATCTGGATATCACTGACTCACCCTGTGATATGCTGAATTCCTGAAGAAAATGCTATTTTTCTTGCATGCCTTCAGGGTGAACAAAGAATACCAAAATGGATAAAACTCCTGATGAATTGAAGTAACAGGGGCGCGCATTTAACAACAGAAAAACTATATTAAAAGTTTACAAACTCTCACATAGCTCATGCAGTGTAACCTAAGTCTCATTTATCCAGTCATATGCTCAGTACTTCCCCCTGCATTTACACTAAAACCTTAGTATTTAAAACTGAACTGAAATGAAATGTATCTAGGCTCTCTTCAAAGCCAGACTCCATTAACAAAAACAGTAATTTTACCTCACTAAACACAAGAGCTTCTTTTCTGCTGCTGCCTTTTTGTGCTAGTTTGTGACTTTGGTGTTTTAAAGAGTTTGTTCGGATTCATCAGTTACACAACTACACAAACAAACTCACTGATTAAGGCAGTGGCAGACCAGCAGCTCTCATGTTCAGGGATGTAAAATGACTGTTTTTTTCAGTGGTCTGGCTTTGAAGAGAGTACAGGCAAATTTGACTTTCAGTTTAGTTCCCGGTCAGAAAGGGCTGTCTGTTAAGCACTGAGCATATGACTCGATAAATGAGACTTGGATTATACTGAGAGTCTGTAAACAGATGTTTTGAATTATTTTACTGTCTTTTTGGGAGTAACTGATATACAAACAATCATTTGTGGGATGAATTATTCCTTCGAGGACCCAGTACACGCCATTAGAAACGCTTGTTAAATTGTCAAACAGAGTCAGAAAAAAACATTCCCCTCAACATTTCAAAAGTCAGAATTGGATAGGCCGAGTCAATTTTCTTTAACTTGATTAAACATTCACACCCACCTCGTGCCGCAATTGGCTAGGTGTGTGGAGGTGAGAAAGTTGGTAGGGTTTGAGCCCACTTTTTTATTAGTCACACAACTATTTTTATCACTTTATGCAAACTGAGTGAAACACAATGAATGACTTCTGAACATCTGCGCTCTTATCCCCGTATATAAACAATTATTATGTCTCGCCCCTGTCTGTGACAACAGGCTTTTTAAACAATGTTTAGACGTGGTCAGATGACATGCTGTGTATTAGGTTTTTGCTAGCATAATCCAGTCCTTTACTATATCATCACTGTGATGACGGGAAACAAGTATACTATGTGAATGTAGCGCCAGACTCAAGTTGCTTGTCTGAACTATCTTGCAGGCTTCGCTTCATTTGATCTGCCCATCAAGGTTTGCAATAAAGCCTTTAGTTCAATCCAAATTTTCTAATTATACTTTGCTTTGACATGCATTTTTACAAAGCCTCCTCACTTTGGAAGTATTTAAAACAGTTTAATAACCATATGTTTACCGTAGCGTCCCTTAATGAGCCTTATTTTTCACCTTCAGCATTAATTAAGACAACAAGGTTCTTGTGTCCTCCAGTTGACATCACTCAGAGGACAAAATCACACAGTTTTGGGGATACATGCAAGGTAATTTTTGGGTTTGATGAAACTTTAATGAATCCTCTGGGGAATAGCACGAAGAAAACAGTATAAAACTAAGTAAAAACAAATGGGAGGGGTGTTTAGCTATTATCCAAGTCACTATTACAACATTAAAATATAAAACAGTACAGGACATGAATGAAAAGTTAAATCTGCAGCATGACACAAAGCTTTTCAGACTACAGACTTACTGAAAATAGATGAAATATGGTAAAAATAAAAGTTATATAACTGTGCTAGCTTTGTGTATGTTGCTGAAGCATCTTTTTAGCATTTGTTGATGCTTTTGTTTTTCTCTGCTGCTCTAGTTGAAATCTCCCCTCAGGGTTCAATCAAATAATCAACCGCAGACTGACAGACAATTCATCCAGTGGCAGTGGGGATTTCTTTTCGTCTTCCTTACTCTCCCATTACAACTCTCCGTCCATCTGTCAGTTGTTCTCCTTTTCCTCTGTGGCTTTCCTTCTCACTACACCTTCTTTGTGCACCTCTTTCTGTTCCTACCCCTGCAGCAATACAGTACTTTTAATTAACTCATCGACCTAGTCAACATTTACCGTTGAGGGAGAAACAGAGAGAGGAGGAGAAGAGAGGGATGAAGAGTAGATTACTAATTCCGTCAAATGCCCTGAGAGGGAGAAAGTGAATGCAAAAACAGTGCGAAACACTTTGTTAAAACATCAGCAGAAAGTTGTGGCTTTAGGATAAGTAGTAATCGAGTATCTGCACAGTGGAAGGTGTTAACCCTGATGACTCCTGTGTCAACAAAAAGATGGAAAGAAATCAAAGAGCAAAGGACTAAGAAGTCTTGCATGATTTAACCTCTTGACATTGCTACAAATCATGTTTACTCTACATCACAGCTAACCAATCAATCCTCTGTGTTGTTGCTACATTTTTTCTATCACTCTGGGCACCCACTTACTTCTATTAATGTCAGTATGATGTGAAAATCAAATAGATTTCAAACAAGTTTCAGAGTCTTTAAACTTTTATCCTGGCAAATATTGGCCTATTGGCAAAGTTTGATGACATTCACTGTTGGCAGTGGCTGATGTTTTTCTGTTGTGTACCGGCTAAAAAGCAGAGCTCCATACTAATGTTGTCCCATATCCCAGGGATAATAGTCAATGTGTTTCGGATGAGGACAACTTCATGATGAAAAGGACAAAGTAAACTCATTATGAACACATGAGGGGACTTATCCTGTTTTTCCATCCTAATACTTCATCGTAAACAACAAATCCGGGTTAAAATTGGCAGGAGGAGAGTTAGTTGGTAACAACTAACAGCAGATTGGTGTTGCATTGAGTTATGTGTTCAAGCTCTATCCTGTCAAACCTAGTGTTGGGCTGGGGCACCTGGTGGCTCAGGGGATAGAGCGGGGCACCCGCTTCAAGCTTCACCTGTCCTATGCAATAAAGGCATAAAAAGCTCTAAAATTAATCTTTACAAAAAAAACCCAAAACTTAGTGTTGGGCTAAGTAAAAGTATAATGTTGTGATGTGTCAATGCAATCTTGTTAAATTCGGTTTTTAACAGGAAAATTGAATAAATAGTTTTATGAAGCAGGAATTTGTTGATGTGTTCACAGCAATATAAAATAGATATTATAAAAGAAATTGAGATATATTATATATATAGTTATCTGGATTTTGAGTCAGTTGTTTAAAGGATGTTTTCCATGTGAAAGTATGGTTGCATTAAAGGTTGTTTATTAAATGTCTGGGATTGAACTTGGGCTCGTTTAAAGGTAGTGTAATGAAGGACTGAGTGACTTTAACAGTTCAGAGTTATTTTGTTGTTGTGGTGAAGATTTATTTGTTTCCCTGGCCCCAAAGGGGGAATAAATAACAACAAAAACAAAATATTCAACAACAACAAAATAACAGTGGCACTGCTGTTGGCCCTGAATTTCACAAGCAGTGCATTCCTAGTTACACCATCAATATGAGGTAACACAGTGTGAACCTTTCTGGAAAATACATCTTCAGATCTAAAAATTTGCAAATTGTTTTAAAAAATGCATATTGTATATATTTATATATGAAGGTAATAGCTAGCATTTTCATAAGTTTGTCATTTTTCTTGGTGTGAAAATGCTGCAGACTCAAAACACAGTATAAATTTCTGTAGCATGCAGGTAAGTTTTTTTTTTTACATATTGGTTTATTAAGGTGAATTTTATGCATATTTCTCTTCTCTTTTCTCGTCCCCCTTTCTCTCTCTCTCTCTCTCTCTCTCTCATTGTGCAAGTTCAGCAAAAGAAAAAGTGGGGGGAAACACCCCGCAGAACTACAGGAAAGAAGACAGAAAAGTGGGATTAAATCCCAGCAGGGGCTAAGGCAATCTCAGGCACACAAGGTGAATGCATTAGCATGCAGGTATAAGTAAAACAAAGTAAGAAGACAAAAATAACAAAAAAACATGCATGTGAGAGAAAAGTGCGGTTCCATGCAAATAAAGGAATGAAGGTTTTGGTCAAATCAACCAACCAGACTTAAAAAGGAAACAAACAAACAAACAAACAAACAAACAAAAACCTCAACACAAAACATTAACACCACATAAAGTGCTCAACAGCAAAGATGTTCACTCATATCCTGTCTCCAAACACTTTTCTTGTCACATTTTTCACTTTGTCAAAAAAATTACACCTTTTGTCTCCTAAGAAATGTGTGCGTGCTCACTCTGAGACAAAGACTGCTCTGTTTGCAAAGTTTTTTCAAAATCTATCTTTTTCTTGTGTGTGGGAGAAAGATACATGACCTGTGTATGTGCATGTGTGTGTGTTTGTGTATGCCCATACTCCATCTCCTCCTCGGCGATGCTCTTCTTCCCTTCCAGCTGTCGTTTTCTCATCTCGGCTAGCATGGCCTGGATCTCCTCCTTCATCTCCTTCAGGCTTTTGTCTGGAGTCCCATCTCTCCGCGAGAGAGTCTGGTTCAAGTCAGCAGCCTTCGACTGGAGGTCTGGACACACAGATGCACAGAAAGACTGCTGTGAGGGGGCAGAGGGACCTCAAAACAAGCACACAGCCCTGACGTACTGTATTATCACCTTATAAAGCTGTTATGGTTTATGTGTTAGCCAACCATTCCAAAAGTTGAATATTCACACTGTTTTGTTTTTTAACCTGAGAAAAGGTTTTGGGTCTTTAGCTGTTAGGTAGTCAACTTTCTTCTTGGTAGTCCCTAACTTTGTCTGTCTGCTGTTTGGTAATATGCAGGTAGTGTACAGGGGGTTTTTAGTTGGGTTGGGTATCATTTAAAAAACTAGGATACCAGTACCGATACCACCAATAGGACTAAAATGTTGAGCTAAAGTAGGCCTAACATGTTTCAATAACTAAAGCAAAAATTTGGACTTGAATGGAGCTGATTGAAAATAAGTCTGTCAAACGAGTTAATTTTTAATAGCAGAATTAACTGTAGAATATTAATAGTAAATAGCAATTAATCCAATTTTTTAATTACAAGTATACAGTTCCATTATTTTGTATTTCAAAAAGGTTTTGAATTCCATATTAACAAGGTGAAGCAATTCTCACCAGATTGTCTTAATTAAATTGATTGTCTTCAAACTGACAGCAAAAAAATTGCATGGGACTAATATAAAGTGGGCATGTCTGTAAAGGGGACACTCATGGGTATGCATAGAACCCATTTTCATTCAGATATCTTGAGATCAGAGGTCAAGAGACCCCTGTGAATTGACAATGCTATTTTTACATCCCCAAAGTTTTGCCTAATTTGGAGCATTAATCAGCCCCCTTGCTGACATGGTTAGGACCACTTGATAATCCTTAAGTCTTCTAGTTGATATCAGTGTCATCACTCTAGTTTTAAAGGTCAGCTCGATACAGCTGTGTAATGACAGGATTATAGGCTGACGATTAACTCAATTAAAAAAAAAGAAAAAAAAGAAAAAAATGCATTAGGACAGCCCCTGATTAAAAATCAATAATCTAACCTAAAAAGAGATGATTATACTGTATATGTATATTTTATTCATATCATCTGTACACATAGTAGAACAGTATGTAGAGGTACGGTAATATTGTACAAAGTTATACCAACAGTTAACAAACAAACATCGCACAGCCCTGATGGACATTCTGTCTCTGCTGTCATGTCTCAGCTTTATGACTCGAACAGAAAGACAGACAAAATCACACCATTTGATCTTAACTCATTTAAACACAGACACATGCTGAGAGGCGTGCGCGTGCACACACGCACGCGCGCGCACGCACACACACACACACACACACACACACACACACACACACACACACACACAGAGATAAACTCTTTTAACACCATTCAAAGCAGTGATTTTGGCAGGCTTCATGTTTGCCCTGCTTTTATCAAATTAAAGGCAGTGAAATCTCAAACCAATCAATGATGAAACTGCACTAAAACACTCCAAGGCTCATTTGAATAAAACTGCTGGAACTTAATGAGGAGTGGGTGTGAGTGTTTCTGTTTGTGCACGAGCAAAACAGACAAGGGTAAAGAGGTGCGTTGTGCATTTCCATGTGTAAGCAGCAGGCTGCTGTGTGCGTGCAGTGATGAGTGTGTTCCTCTCTCATCTGAAATGTAAACGTGATATGATTAAAGCAAGCTGAAACTTGAAAGACTGTGTGAGATTTCGTAGGTGTGTAGGTGTGTGTGTGTGTGTGTGTGTGTGTGTGTGTGGCAATGCAGCATTTCCTATCATTTGAAATGTAAACATGATGTGATTAGAGCCAAGACCAAACTGAAGCCATCATGCTAATGAACAGCTGTACTGCATGTGTGCGCACACTGCATTTGTTTGTGTGTGTCTGTGTGTGAGTGAGTGTGTATGTGTGTCACAGCCATATAATTACATAGTGGGATTTAAAAGCCAATTAAACACTTAAAACGTGGATGGAATCATATTATGGTATCTGGTAAACATGGGCAGGCACGCACACGCACACGCACACACACACACACACACACACACACACACACACACACACACACAGAAAAGTGTGTACAGTATTTTCTTGGCTCATTATGTGTGTGTATGTGTATGGCACTGTGTGTGTGCACAGTTATATGAGTGTGTGCACATCTGCATCAATGTTTGTGTATGTGGTGTGTTTGTGATAGCCAATAATTAAGTCTCTAATTGCTACTCTCAATCATACAGTGAGCCACAGCACACTCTCTTTTCCTCTCTCAGAAACACACACACACACACACACACACGCACGCACGCACGTACGCACGCACGCACACACACAAAATCACACTGTGATTAGGCAGAGGGCCAGAGAGCCAGAAGCAACAACAAGGAGAGGACAGTTTCATCACAGCCAGTCAGAAAGCGTTGGTTTGGTAACTTTCGTTTCATCCCAGAAGCCATAAAATTTCATAATGGTAATCAAAATGACTAATTATTTTAACTGCAAAGTTTTACATAGAGGAAGCTTGTTTTTCTTTAATGTTGTTACTTAAAAGTAATTTTTTACCTGCTAAATCCTAATTGGATTCGACTAAAGCCGTCCAGGGTCAAGTGATTTAAAGTTGAAAACAGATAAAGAGATTATTGAAGTTTACAAAGACTAGACTCCTCATATTTAACGACCATTTCCACCGATCAAAAAGCAGGTGTTTTGGGGCTTTACATATTAGGTAAACCTCCACTCCCCCACCACTCACTCATTAGTAATGTTGTTCCTGCCGTCATTATCTACATGTCGTTTTTGTTGTGCTACAGTGCAGAAAAGGCACTGGAGAGAGACAGGGTACCATCATAAGCGGGGAATGACGGAACAGCGAGGAGAAGCTTTGCTTCTGGCCAGAGGAGGAGCCCTCTGCCTCCTGCCAGAGCTAAGCCAGATCAGGGTCCGTCTGTCTGATGAAGACGCATGAGTATGAAATTAAGACTGGTTAAAAACTCCTTTTTGTCACATTATCAGAAGTCTACTTTTGCATTTTAATACAGTAGGTGTTACAGTGGTGAAATGTAACAGTACTTGAGCAAGTCAAGTCAATTACATTTTGCCAACAGGTAAGTGCAAGTATAAAGTAAAGGACAGTTTTAGGTTCAGTCATAGGTTTAAAGATTAATAACGTCAGAAATATGAACTTTCACACACAAAAGCTTGACTCTTTTTGAAAAAAAGAAATCAAAAGAAAAGACCAATAAATGAAATTAGATCTGATATTTGTGGCAATTAAGACCTCACAAATTCATATTTATGACCATGTTATGCTTTTAGGGCTTTATAAAAATTGAAGTGAAGACATTTTTAATGTCCTGCAGACACCCTGCTTGTGGATGACAGAGGACAGAAAGGAGGGTGTAGCTGGGGTTGTGCAAAAGAAAGATCCGTGCCTTTTTTAATGTGGTGAGCCTTGGCATCAACCAAAGAACAGCTCAACCAACCCTGTCACCAACGGTCAGAGTGACCTGCAAGGTGGCACTCCTGGACCGGGATGGTGAAAAGACGGCTTGAACATAAGGTCTGCACAGCTCTTGTCCACTGACAAAATAAGTTCCCACATGGAAGGACACTGATGGCCTGGAATTACAGCACAAAGCGGCGAAACCCCCTTTAGAATTCAGAGATACCCTTTTTCAGTGAAGCGTATGTAAGGGCTGTGACTGTGATGTCGCAGGAGAAAAAACACATCACAAGCTGGTCGCACAGCCATTGATGCAGGGGCTGAGGGAGGAGATGCCGCAGCTGCACTGGCAGAAAGATATCGAAGCTGAAGTGAACACTGTCTGCAAGTTACACATGAAGAGAGAGAGCGAGTCTTCCATCTGGACTGAACCACAAAACTTCTGCCCGTTAGATAATGTTTTACACCTGTGGGAACATACTGTAGCATCCAGCTGTCAGGCAGCATTAACACCTGAAGCTGTGGATAGACATCTAATGTATGTGGTTTGTGGAAAAAAAACCCCAACCCCCCCCCCCCAAAAAAAAACACACACATACACAAAAGCATAAAGAATTTAAGTTAATGCTAAATTTTGCTTGAGCAGTCTCTCTTTTACTTGCTAACTGGCTGCTGACAAAATCAAACAAACTGCACCCTGTTATCTTGGTGGGTGACTCTTTATCACCATGGTTAGTGATGCTGCAGCCTGCTGGATCTGCATTTATTGTTCAGGCAATAGTTTGCACCAACAGCTGGCAGTGAGCGCCGGCAGCTGGCCGCCGGCCCACAAGCCATTGTGTTTGAGCTAAGTTTTCCATTAGTGCGCTAACAAGGAGGCAGGAAGAGGTTTTTGCTGCCCCACTTTGAAGATACCTCTCTTTCAAAGGTAAGTCTAATAGAATTACAAAAAAAAGAGCGGGTGGTACAACACAGGCTCTTCTTTTTATTGATATTGGGTGATAGCACTGACATTAGTCTTGATAGTAACAACAATTTTCTTATAGTATTTATTTTACAATTGCTTATTAGCAAGAAACTGGCGATACAATATATATCATGATTCAATAAAATATCATATATTGTGATACTGTAAGCAAGGATTTTTTTTTATCTAATGAGCTAGCGGTCTTCTCTTCATTCATTTTAAGTGTAGTTCTCTGGAAATCTTTCCCTTCTTTTTTGGTAATATCGAATAATAAATAATGATCCCCCAAAGCTAATGTTTAGATCATTTCTTTGTCTCCTTTTATTTGTTAGTTTGCAGTTTATGGGACATTTCTTACTAGGTAGCTCATTATTTTTTCCTGTGTTTTTGAGAGGTTTCAGAGGTTTAAATGCTGGTAAAAGGCATTTGAATGCAGCACAAGAAAACTGATTGATCAGTCCAGATGTTGAAGGGTTAAAGAAATGACTTTCAGTTTCAGCTGATATAAAGCCTGCTTGAACCCAAGAAAACCTTACACTTTATTCTTTTAAGGGTCATTGTGACTGATAACAATAATTACAACTTTGTAATACTGTGTCCTTTGAGACCCTGATATTTCCTGAGACGGTTATCATACCGCAAAAATCTGGTTCCTTTGCAACCCCAATTTAGCAGAGATAATGAACAACACTTGTATTGTATCAGATATAGTTGAAGGCTGATTTTCATCAAAAGTCCCCGGGTAAAGGCCACTACTGATGTGCTGGTTACAGAGATTAAAATATGAATAAATAAAAAATCTGTACTGGTAAATTTACTTAATTGTACTCTGTACTTAATCGGTGCTTTTCAACATTTCTTGTCTGTATAATTATTCATTTAATTTATCTATTTTTTTTTCATATTTTCATATCATTATCTTTATCCCACTGTCCTCTGTGATAACCTAAATTTCCCACATGGCTCCTTTAGATTTAATACAATGTAATATAATGCAATGTACTCGGATGACGGATAAAACTGGTGAGAAAGTAGACAGATAAATCCAGAAACCCCAGTTGGCAGGATATGGAGGCAGTTAATAGAGGAGAAGAGGTGTTCGTTTTTGCTACCTTGAGCTCCCAGGAGTGTATCCCTGATGAACTGCTCCAGGTCCTCAGCTCGTTTATGAATCCTGTCAGCATCATCCTCAACCTGCTCTCCATCAGCAGAGACCTTTGTGGCCTACACACACACACACACACACACACACACACACACACACACACACACACACACACACACACACACACACACACACACACACACACACACACAGAGGTTATAAAATAATAATAAACAAGTGTTGAATAAGTAAACATATTGACTTCTGTGTAAAAGACGGAGATCTTACAGAAGATGTAAAAGAATGACAGAAGATGACGGCAACAAGTACACACACAATCAATATTATTGCACGTGTGCGTGTGTGCAGTTCAGTCTGTTACGCTCTGTTTTTCTTGTCTACACGTGCACTCACATGCTGCCATATACACACAGAAATGGATGAATTATTGACATAAAAAGAAAACACACATTAACACACACACAGACACAGAGGACCCGGAAAACGAGAGATGGATGAATCCTTGACAGACATGAAAACACCAGATACACACACACACACACACACACACACACACACACACACACACACACACACACACACACACACACATACAGAGAAAGAGAGAAAGAAAGAGCAGGTAATTATTGTTGTGATTTGACAAGACCATGCTATATCATTTTCGCTGGTGTGTGTGAGTGAGTGTGTGTGTGATGGGGTGTGGGTGATAGCATCGCTGTCAACAAATGTCAAGGCCCCAGTCTCTAAAAGGGTGTAGCTTGACAGCACGAATGTGAGTGTTATTTTTTCTCCACTTGGCAGCAGACCCCCTCCACTCACACTTCTCTATTTTGGTTAACTCTTTTTGGAGACATAACTGTTACTTGAAAGATTGTATACTAAAAAACAAAAGGGAGACGTGGAAATGCTTTGGGGTGGATATGTATGATGTAAAAACATTAAAATTCTTTATCTGAAATGCTTTCAAGCAGGCGTGGATTCCCAAAATTGGTACCAGGACACAGAACCGAGGGCCTAAGGGACCCCTGAGAGCCTCTGTTGTAACATTTCACTGCAAGGAAGTACCTGATTTATGATCAAATCCTGACCGCAAAGCAAATCCTTTCTTATTCTGTTATTATTCCATTCATGTCCATCCATGAACCCTAAAATGTCCATCTTCCTTTTGTGTGTGCTGGTTTAATTGTAAACTTGTTTTGGAATATGCAGCATGAATATAAACTGACATGATATGAGCCCTGATGAGTTCAACTACTAAATTACACGTGGGTTCCCAGTACGCACACAAGAGGGCAAACAAGCAAACTCTACAGTATAAATTATAAAAGTACCTGCATTTGTAAAGTGCTTTTCTGGTCAGTTTGGCCACTCAAAGCACTGTTACACTATGAGTCACATTCACCCATTCACACACACATTAATACACTAGTGGCAAGGGCTACTGTATAAGGTGTCACCAAAAACTCAGTTTTGAAACATTCATTCACACTCACACACCAATGGAGCAGCTATTGGCAGCAATTTGGGGTTCAGTATCTTGCCCAAGGACACTGACTGGAGGAGCCGGGGATCAAACCACCGACCCTCTGGTTAGTGGACGACGCAGCTGCTGGATTTCCTATTCTTGAAGCCATGTTGTGAAGAGGATATCTATGCCAAAACCTAGGCTTGAGACTTTCATAATATTAGTTTTTTCTTTACATGTTGCATATTTCTAAATGAATGTGTATTTGATCAAATTTCCACAATCAAACCTGGGGTCCAGAGGTTTTGCAGAGGGAACAGAGGGGTTAATGGGCCCTTGCTGTTTATTCCAGGCACTGTATGGTGTCATATTTTGTTAACTGCTGAAGTGGTTTCTGTTGTAAAGTGTGTCACGGATCCCCCATCGATATCTGTCTATGTGTTAGAGACATTTTTTGTGTTGTTTGCATATTCTTACAATTTTCTAATTTATTTAGGTAATGGAAAGCTTGTTGTAACAGTATTGGGGAGTAACTAGTTACATCTGATTAAATTACAAAATAAATGTAATTTTAATCACTTACAATTACTGAAGTGTTACTACTAGTTACTAATCAAAATATTGGTGGTTACAAATGGGTTAATTTCATATATATTTTGTTTGGTAAAAGTGCAACATTTACACACTTACATTTTTAGGACTATTCGACTGTATTGCCCAGTTTAAAACATTTGTAAGAAAAGCAATTAAATGTAATAAGTTACATCAATTTGTTGAAGTAATTAAAATAGTTACATTTCTTATTACAATTTTAATGGGTAACTACAAATGTGTTATCTATCACATTTCAAAAGTAACCTGCCCACCACTGTACATTGAAGCAGCGGTTCCTAATGTGGGGTCGCGGTCAAAAAGTCGGTCGCAGGTCGATTCTGAATTGACTGCAAGTGACTCATGAATGTCACTTACAGTGTGACAGAGAGTCTAGTTTTTAAGTTTTTATTTTGAAGTTCTGTTTCTTGTTATTCTTGCCATATGTTTTCTTTCTTTGTGTTCTAAGCTAACATGTTGTTTACATTTTGAAAAATAAAATTGAATATGTGGCAATTTATAATGTATGGACCTTAAACCTTAAAATAACTACGGAGAACTCTGAACCCAGTAACTGGACCGGTTGGGAAGTACTGCATTACAGCACATCATGGACTATTATCCTATTGCACATACTTTTGTATTTTCTAATCTTTGCCCTAAAGTAAAGTATGATCTCACTCCTTGCCACAACCTTTATTTGCTCCATCTTGTTATTTCAGAGTCAGACAGAGAAAGATGGATAAAGAGAAAAAGGAATACAGACAATGACAGAGATTTAAGTCGAACCAAAAGAAAAACAAAAGTGTCTGTACCCTGCTGTGTAGTTGGTCCATCTCAATGACCAGTGATCCCAGGTTGGAGTCGGCCAGTTGCAGTAATCTCTCTGGAGCTTTCTGAGGTGACAGCATGTGCTGCAGGAAAGAAACAGAGAGATGAAGGAATTACATAGAGCAATGTCTGACACATTTTGGCCCAGGGCTAGGCTTTTGAACTGGCTGGCTCTGTGCTGTAGAGCTGAAGAGAAGAGGATGAGCAAGAGAGGGCAGCAGGCAGAGCAAGAAAAAATAAACAATTAAACATTAAACATATCTAATAAAACTCAATATATTTAAATTATGTCACAGTTATCCTGATAATAATGGTAATGCAACCACACTTCATAACTAAGTTCATAGTTAACCTGCAAAAAATAATTGAAAACAGCCAGGAAGGGAAAGATTTTACCTTGAGTTCCTCTGTCATGTTCTCGAAGCGGTACAACACCTTATAAGGTGGTGGGAGGGGTGTGGTCAGAGTCACCTCAGTGATGATGCGATACAGACGGTCCATATCACTGATCAACAGACCCGAGCACTCATCATCACAGGCTACAGGAAGAAAAACAAACACACAGTTAGACACAGCTAGAGTGTAATGAGGCCAGCTAAATCTATTAAAGAGGTTTTCAGATGGCTGGCTCATGTGTGTGTGTGTGTGTGTGTGTGTGTGTGGTGTGTGTGTGTGTGTGTGTGTGTGTGTGTGTGTGTGTGTGTGTGTGTGTGTGTGTGCGTGTGTGTGTGTTGACACTTCTGCAGTTTGACTTGGCAGATAGAAATGAGAGGAAGAAAATGAGTGGAGAAGAAAGGAAGGAAGTGATATATGTGTATTTTTACTTCTGAGTGTGTGTTTCTGTGCCTTATTTGTGAGTCTGTAAACATGTCAGTGTGTGATCGTAGTGACTGTTTGTGTTTTTGTGTTTAAGTGACTCTGGCATCAAAAAGACAGGGCTGCCGATGCATGAAATTCAGCACAGAGAGGCAAAAAGCACCTATTATGAGCACACACTGCAGGCTAAAAACACAAAACCAACCCACAAACACATCAGGGAATTCACTCAGACGTGCGCATACACATTTTTCTTTATCGTGTGTGTGTGTGTGTGTGTGCGTGTGCGTGTATTTCTTTTCCCTTCTATAGCCTGAGGCTGATTTATTGCAGAAATTAGAATTTCTGACAAGGGAAATCAAAGATGAATTAAATAAAATAAAAAACTGTTTTTACTCTATCAATCTCTGACAAAACCAGAACACGCAAACACACTAACGCATTCAGGCAGTAACATGCACACACACTAACACAGGTACTGTAAATGTACAGTGCATTGTTTGAGGGAGTAAACAGCAGTTTGTCAAATCCAAGCCATTCAAAAATTTCAGAGACAGATTGTAAATCACTAACTTCCACACAGTATGCAAACATCCTCTACTACAAGGTGATTGATCAGTGGTCTGTTTGTCATATTGTGTGACTTTGGTGAACCCAAAGTAGCCTTTTGAAACATTTTAGTCACACAGCAGTACAAACAAACTCATGAGGTAGTGGTAGACCAGCAGCTCATATGTTCAATGAGGTAAAATTACTGTTTTTGTCAACGGAGTCTGGCTTTGAAGAGCACATAGATAAGTTTCACTTTTAGTTTAGTTCCCAGTTTTTTATCTTGGATTTCTTTCTTCACCCTGGAGGCATGCAAGAAAAACAAAGTTTCTCCACTTATTCAGTGTAAGAGAAGGTGAGCAAATGACATACAAATGGTCATGTGCTGGGTGAAGTAAATTGATTTGTAGCTGGGATAGCTCAGTTTGACATACCCCCATTTGTTATATTTAATAACCCCACTGCAAGAAGTGACTCTCAGATATTTGTTTTTCCTCCATAAGAAGTTAAGCAGAAAACACAAGAACGATCCAATAACTGTAAGACTTGGCTCAATGTTTCCCCTCAGCGATGAGTTTTGACCTGTGCGTTTGAATCTTTAAAAGCTTCTCTTGTTGCTGGAGTGGAAGCAACAGAACTCTAATACGATTTAAAGTCATTAGACTTGTGGTCAGAGCTGTAACAGATTGAGCTGCAGTGCTGCTTATGGCACTGCAATATGCATTTTTTCTGCCCAATGATGCATATCATCAGAATTTTATTCTCAGGATATACAATATATAAAATATTTATGATTTATTATCACAACTCTAGAAGCTAGAAGACCAAAGTAAACCCCAGTGAGTGTCAAAGATTATTTTATGCAGTTTAGTACATGCATGCTTCACACTGGAAATTCAAGCACATGCACAACAGACAAGTGCAACTATACACACCTGTGCCTGCATCCATTAGACAATGACGAACAGTTTAATCTTTCTATCTAGGTAATAATTTTCTGTAGGTAGGACAACTCAAGAACTTTGTTTTCTGCAGGTTTCATCATTATTTTTAGCTTCCATCTATGTGTTTATTTTGCTTCAAGTTACTTTGCATGACACCTGTGAGTCCAGTGTGAGTGTATCGTGGTTGTGCCAAAGACAACATGTTACAGTAAACTCAGTATTGATTTAACTGATCAATTTTTTCATACACTGCATCTTGGTTGAATTTAAACCTAGGTTTAATATCTCACTGGGCTCCAAAAATTAAATCAAATTAAACTAAATATATAAAAATCATGGGTGGACACATCATCTGCAAACAACTGATGGTTATAGTTCGTCTTTTTGTTTTTGAGCAGGTATTTTTCCTGAGGTCATGATACTTCCTGTGTGTTTCAGCCTGAAAGATATAATTGAATTTTGAACGTACACTTTCATGTAGATGAAGGCAACATTCAATAATGCAACCCATGACATCAAATATTAAAATTTAGCTGCATTTCTATGCAAATTATGTTACATGGAAGATGTGGGAAATATCAGCATTTCCCTCTTTCAAGAATGCCGACTCCCAAACTGTTTGTTTGTGTCTGATAGGACGGGAGAAAGGGCAGAGCAGAGGCAAAACGTAGAGCCGCAATCACTCTTCAACAAGTGAACAGCGGTGTGATCGCTCCACTCTGTGGAAGCCATCAGGACTTGTGATTATAGTCTGGATGTGGAGGCGACCAGTTTGGTGTCAGGGTGCACTGCAGCACTCGCACTGCCAATTTATGAACACACGCTTTGTGTCTGAACACATAAAGACCTGAGCAAGCAATTTCCTTTCTGACCTGACAGCAGCAATTTCACATCAGCCTCTGTCTCACAACCTATTCTGCTGTATTCTCTTACCTCAAGACATGCTAATGGCACCGAATTGGCCCTGCCATTATGGTCATATTAAGTTTAAATTAGCTCCAAATTACATTGAAATTATTTTCTAAATGACTTGTATCTGACTTCTGCCACGATCCCCTGTCTCCCATGGCAACCAGAGAAAAGGGCTTTGACTTCTCATTTGCATTTCATTGCCAAAATAAAGCAAAAATCACAACACCAGGTGACACTGCTGGGAGGTGGGCCACGAGAGAAAAGACGATAGAAGAAAACAGAAAAGAATGGATGCCTGTGGGTTTCATTAAATATAAAGACACTTTTAAATTTACCATATGTGCTCTTTTTACTATGATCTAGTAAGATCTGGTGTCCTTATTTGGAGAGAGGCCTCTGATGGTTTTTGCTTCTATTCATTTTCTATTTTCATTCCTGCCACTAAGATTCATGTTCTCATAATCAAATCAAATCAGCAACTGATGGCTCTTTGTTTCATAACTATAATTTAAGCACTTAATATTTCAACTAGACCACACCCCGAATGAAGAAATGGCAAAAAAAAGGAAATACAAGAAGCACCACAACAGATTTAATAAAAAGCTGTGTGTTAGTCTTACAGATGATCCCAGCTGGTCCACACACATGCCTGCCCATGCACTGGTCACACGTCTGTCCCGACGCCCCGACCCTGCAACGGCATTGGCCCGTGACAGGGTCACATGGTCCAGGCAGCGCCCCCCACAAGGAACACTTACACTCCTCGCAGCGGCCGCCTGGCATCCGCGGGTTACCATGGTAACCAGTAGCACACCTAGACAAGTTGGATCATGGAAAGAAAGTTGAGTTAATTGCTATGTAATTAGAAGTTTTCGTGACTTTTAAAGTCCAAGATTCAGTGGTGTTTAGTATCATCTAGTGGTGAGGATTGCAGATGGTTACCAGCTGAAACTCAAACAGAATTCCTTCAGTGTTTATTTTTCAGGAGGTTTTCATCGAGAGCCTAATTATCCACAGAGGCCTCTTCCTCTCCAAATCAAACCGACCAGGTGATTAAAACTAGTAAAAACACTGAATAAAGCAGGTTCATGTTAAAAATCAGTGTTTCTCCAAAGCTGCTGAGCACATCAGAGACAAGTCACTAGCCTAGCTACTGCTTTTGAAGAGCAAACTCAAGACCTACCTTTTTAGTTTTGCTTTTAATTGAACTTCAACTATTTATTTATTTATACAGTCTGTTTTATTGTTTAACTGGATGGTATATTGTTTTATTATCTTTAACATTTTTATCTATTATTATTGGTGCTATTAGCTTTCATTTACCTTTTATCTATTATTTAGAGTATTTAATTTTTTAATTTATTTTTATCTTTTATCTTTTTATCTATAGGTTTAATACTGCCAATGGTGTTTCCTCACTTATGGTAGCATTTCCTTAGTTCCCTGGTTTTAATGAGTACTCTTATTTTAGTTCTTTAATTAACTGCAAAGTCTTGCTTTTTTACCCATGTGGCTGTGTACATGTGAGTGTGTGTGTGTGTGTGTGTGTGTGTGTGTGTGTGTGTGTGTGTGTGTGTGTGTGTGTGTGTGTTTGTGTGTATTGTTTTTCTTAGGATGGCAAATGCATGACCTGCCTTCTCTCCTTCTGATGAGCTGATACTTGTCTTCATTAGTTGGATTGATTAGGTTAAGAGGAGTGAAACTGGTAAGGTTATGAATATCAGAGTAAGCCAATCACAGGCAGAGTAAGACAAAGTGATGCCTTCGTCATGTAACCCAGATGTTTAGATATAGCACACTACTTGCATCAGCAGGTTTGAAAAAACTCCAAAAAGTACCCCTACTGCCACTTGTCAGTGACTGACTATGACCATATCACTTCAGCATTTGAATTATTCCATGTCCCACATTAAAATTTAATGATCACTAAGCTCATCTTGTTTTCAATAATTATAGGTAGATTATGATTTTCTGTGTGTCTCACCTCTCACAGTATTTGCCCTCGTATCCCTCAGGACAGGCGGTACATCGGTAGTCATCGTATCCCTCCGTTACACAAGTTGGACTGAAACTATCACAGAAAAAGACTTTAGAATACTTCAGGTCAATATATAATATATATTACAATATGTTTCCAGTCAACATAGAGAAAATAACAGATATGTATACATGAATTTGTTTTAGAGCATGTTTACAGGTATCCCTATGGTACTTTGGTGTACTGGAGGGTGTACTTAAAATTTTATTTTAAAGTCGACGTAAAGCAAAAATAAATGTGTGTAATGAGTTTGTCATGCCACAGAAAAATGTTTTATTGACCCCTAGCCTAATTTAAATGATGAGAAATCACAAAGCTTATAAAATTAGGTTTCAATATGGTGAAAAAAAAGAGCAGTATCCCCTGCACTGAGACGCTGGGGGCGTGTCTGCTGAAGGTGCTAAAAAAGAAGATTGAGCTGTGGTTAAAAAACAAACTTTCATTAGCACAGTAACATCTCCCCAAGCTAAAGAACAAGCTGCTGCACAGCTTCAAGTTAACGTTTGCAACATATCTTTTATATAGTAGGGAAGGGGTTATGTAAAGTGTAGCGCCAGTGTGTCATTGAACCATGATTTCAGACCCACCGAAATATCCTGGACAGAAGTGGTGACAAACACTTTAACGGTCCAACTCAACAATTCTGTACTGCACAGTTACTGCTTTCTAACATGTATAATGGGTTTAGAAAGAAATCACTGATTTGCTTTGCCTGGACTTTATTGTTGACTTAAAAAATATTAGTCATATAAAATTCCTAAAACAATTCTACTATAATAGGTTTAAAAATATATACAGATGCCAGTACAATAAACCACATTTTATAAATAATATTCCTATTTCAGTTTAATCATCACCTGCCATAAACTGTCAGCTGTCACAACAAACATAGTCATGTTATATTTGTTCACTGTGACCAGTAAGCCAGTTTCACTTCTGAGTGGCAGAAAAAAATCAAAGAATATGAATTTGTTGTTGAATTACAGCATTAATACAGCTGAAAACACTAAAAAAGGAGTAAAAAAAGAAAGCGAAAACAGAACCAAAAAAATAATTTATAAGAATCAGGAAGAATATGTTTTAATGGGATTTACCTAATAGTATTGTGTCTCTTTTTATGGGCTTTCTTTTCTACTTAAAAATGTTTTTTGCCGGTCAGGGTCAGATACGTTGCTGATAACATATTTCAGAGGAGGTACACTCTTGAAAATGAGTACTGCTGTTATACAGAATGACAAACAAACACAGAAAGTTTACTTGTTCTCCGGGTTGCTGAGAGGACATGCGCAGGGTTTACAGTCGTCACGGAAACCTCGGACCACACCGTAGAATCCTGGGGCGCAGCGCTCACACCGATCCCCCTCTGTGTTGTCTTGACAGTTCTATACACACAAACACACATGAAATTAATGTTATATTTGTGAAGGCGCTACATCATTCATTTTCTAGCCAAACCACACTCTCACCCTCATGTGTAGGTGGTTATATTTCCCATCATCCTCCAGCAAGCATGACTTCTTGGTGTGTGTGTGTGTTCGGTTTTAAAAGCAGAGTGTGTGAGCAAAATGTGGGCAGCTGTAACACAATTACAAAACTCCTCCTGCGTATTCAGAAAGCTTTTCATCTTTAAAAAAAAAGCAAACTAATTTTCAAATTAAATTAACAGTAGTTAAGCTACTCTTGTATCTGCATGTTGTATTTGAATATTGCCAGTGGCGCAATGAAAACGAGACGCCAGATTTGTTTGAGTAATAAAAAAAAAGATTGGAGGAAATTAGTATCACTCTTAAGCTGTGTACAATCCCTTGTATGTGTCTGCTCGTCTCAAGTTGACAATGAGTAATTGAAAAGACGACAGACGGGGTCACCCATCATCCCCTCCTTGATTACTGACAAAGTAGTGTTGGGCAGGCTTGTTTTTTGGTGAGTGAGATAATTATCCTGGCACCACTGGTTGATTTACACCGAGACTAGATGACGGGTATAAAAAATAGTGGCATACTGATATTATTACCCACTGTCAGTTCACTCCACAATTTTGTATAATAGTAGCACTTTTGATTACTGGCGTGATTTGCTATAAACTGAGACGCTTATTGAAATGTTTGACAACAGGTTGACAGAAAGGTCGTTGCAGTTTAAATCTCTTTTAAATCAGGAGCTGCCTGTCCCCTTTTTCTACTGAGACAAATAGATGAAGACAAACATCAGATGACTTTTATTTTCCAGGAAAATAAAGTTGATTGAGCAGTCGCCGTCTTTACATGCATACAGATTCACACATCCAGATTGTCACTAGGAAGTACCCAGTGTGATCGCAGCTGCTTCTGCAGCGCTGAGCATCTCTACCGAAGCAGCAGGGAAGTCATTACTCATTTCTTTTCACCACCTACAGTTTCTGAGCCATTCTCGGGGCCTCCACACACACAGAAACGGGACTATTTCTGATAGGAAATGTAGCCGTCCACACATAGTAATAAATGTTTTTTGGGCCCAGTCCCACTCCTGCATGATGAGGTACTGTGAGACTGTGCACAGCAGCAGCCGGCTAGCTGTTAGCTGACAGGTGCGATCTCGCACGTCAAAAAGTTTAATAAGCCTCACTCCTCAAGAGCGGGCCATTGAAAATACTCATTTACTTTGCAGGATTTCACTCACCTGTTGTTATGAGGATAACCACAAGGGTACAATGACACACGCACTATTATAAATATATCCAAAATATTTTCATATCCAGAAATGTTTGTGTTTATTTTCGGCTCATTTTTGGCTTTGCTTATTATACGGCCCAACACACACACACACACACACACACACACACACACACACACACACACACTACACAAACAATACCTTTTCAGTGTGTTCATTTAAATAAACAGTACATTTCCACCGCATACACAAAACAACACAACAGTTCACAGACTCACAAACACACACTGTGCAATCAATTCTGCAACTACGCACAATGTAAACTTGCAAAAATATATTACATACTGTACACAAACACGCCTCACTCTCCTCTTCATCTCCCCAGGGTTCAGTTTTACGTGTTTCGCCTTGTTTGTCGAAAGCGCAAACTTCAATCAGTGCAACAGGAAGTTGCCTTCTAACGAGGCAAGTCATTTCCATTAACTTCCTGTGTTCCTCGTTACCACTAATTACCACAGAAACAAACTCGTTTAGCATTTTCAATTTAGCCCGCTCGGTTAGAAAAATGCTAATGACGCCGTTATGGAGAGCGAGATGGAAATGGGCGAGGGAAAAATGTCTGGGGGGCAGAGAGAGACAGAAATCAAACATAAAAGAAGAGGAGGGTGGGGGGGGTAAAGAGGGGGAGAAACGAATTGGCAAAACTAAAGAAATTAAAGAGAAGTGAGAAAGCGAGGGGGTGTAGAGGGAGATTGGGGCAAAGAAAAATGAGACAACTGAAGGTAAAAGACGGAGAAAATGGCAGGGTGATGAAAGGAGACAAAGGATGAGTAAATACATAATTGAGGATGAGAGGGAAGAGAATTTAGTGCATGAGAATTGGGCAGATTAAAATAAACAAGAAAATTAGAGGAGAGAGGAGTAGAAGGAGAATGATAGAAAGAAGTAGAAGCAGGGAGAGCAGATAAAAGACTGAAGAGGTAACAGAAAAGGAGAAATAAAAACAATAAAAATAATTAGAAAGCACACAATGGTGGAGAGAAAACTTCCATATTGGAGCACAACACACTCAGAGACTCAACTCTCAATTACAGCTAACATTTGTCTCTTTAGGAACTAAGTTTAAATCGATACCTTGAAACACAGTCATATTCCTTTAGGAATAAGATTTGATTCAAGCTGTTTACATTATGTTGTTTTCAAACTACGTTGCTGAAGCACTCGTTGACAAAGCTACTTTGTCACAGGCTTGTGTATGTCTGCTATTTGTAACAAAGCATCCTACCTGAACGCCATTTAATGTTTGCATTTAGTTAAAAAGTATAGTTATGCATTTCATGTCTGTACCCCATTTTAACATCACATTTCAAAGCCCCATTGCCTCCCTGTTTGCTCTGCAATACCATAGACTGTATATAAATATGGACAAAATGACAGCTCCCCAATAGTGAAGCTTAAACATCTAGATCGCCCCCTGGTGTCTGGCTGCAGTGTAGGTCATAAAGCCCGCCCGTCCATATAAGTGAATGGGACATGGGCCATAAAATTAAAAACTCAAGGTACACGCCAAATAAACTTTCCACAAAGATGGAGTGATGAGCTATGATTGACAGCTCTATGAGCTAATCAGTGTGCTCACTGCTCGCTATTGATTGGATGGGTGTTTTGGCAGGAACTCCCCCATCGTGGAGATTGCTACTGCACAGAGTCTGCCTCTGAACACAACGAGAGATGGCAATGGCCTTATCCTGGATATTTGGGCTTCATAGCTGCTCGCCCACTACAAGTCAGGCCATGATCAAACACAGGGAGAAAATGCAAGGTTAATGTTTAGCTAGTTATGATGTGTTAGGTTGAAAGGGAGGCAGTGAAGGTTTGGTGAAGACTTTTTCCCATATACTGACATTGTAAAACAGACATCTGTAAATCAGTGGATACATTTCTTTTTTACCATCACAACCCCTGTGAAATGACTTGTTTCACCATAACCATTTGATCCATTTGGTCCAATAACATTTCAAAAGTCTCGAGGAGCCACAAGATGAGGCTTAATGAATTTAACCCTATTAATTTTACCAGACAGCTAAAGTTAGTCACTCATCCAGTACAATCTTTACTGTGCTTGCTCTATGGGCCCAATGATGAGAAAGAACCAGGTAGTTTTAAACAAGGACATCAAACTTTTTGGCTTCATGTGCCACTGAGTAACTTTAATAGTAATTAAGGGGGGCCCGTCTCCACTGCGTATCCAGTTTTCTTTAAACATCCATGCTTTCAGCCTGTTGCTGTGTTGCTCGAACACAGTATATATTATGACTGACCTAATTCTTTGGATTTTTAGGAGAATAAAATGTTCCATTAAGCTGGTGGCAGTAACATGGTTACATTCCAAATTAAATTAATCAGAGTGAAGCTCAAGGAGAGAAACATTTTACATAATTGCCGATCCTTTTAGTTGTCGTGTTTATATGCTCTTCAGTCAGTAATCAGACAGTCATACTCTGTCACAACCAAACACCACATCCAGCACTCCACCTCCAGCGAGCTTTTGATGAAAAAATTGAGCTCTGTTGGACACTTGGTGGTATTATTTGTTGACAACTCCCTTTTCCAAAAAAGCAAAGTTGTAATAGTGTAACAATTATTTAATGATAGAGTGTGAGCCCCTTGCGCTACCGGCAAAGAAAAAGATATCAATTTTCTGAAAAGGCTCCATGAGGACGCAGCTGCCAGCATCTTTCAGAGTTTGTGTACAAGTGCTTATAACTATTCATTTGACTGGTTATTCAGTGCAGTCCTGCTCTAACCACATGAAGCCACATAATTAAATGGGTCCTCTTCAGCTGTCCAACAGGAGTCTCAGTTGATGGATTTTTTCTACCAGTTTTCACTGTGGCTACAATGATGTCAAAACAGTGACAATCTGCCAGGGTTTTTACAGATCAAATGTGATGATATGTGGACAGCATGTGACCAACTGCTTCCTGAGGCCAATTTCTTCAGTTGGGGACTCCCTACAAAACTGACCAGATTGTGAAAAGGCTGGAAGTAATTAAGGCTACATTCAGACTGCAGGCAAATCAGATTTGTTTCTAAGCTCAGATCTTTAAAACAGACTGTCCATGCTGTTATTTGGAAGTGATCAGATCAGATTTGTGTATCTAGACAGCACCCACCATTCTGCATGAGTTGCTGTAGTAACAACATAGGCATCAGTAACTACGTAGTTACGCTGATGACATGGCTTTCTTACACAGAAACATGGGAAATGGGGGTCCATCATTTTGCCCTCCAAGAAATCAAGTCAAGTTATGACTTGTTGTGATAAGTTCCTTCCACCTTGTGCAATGATACCAACAATTTTTTTAGGGTCTGTCCACGGACTGTTGTTCTCCATGTTGTCCTCTTTCGTGCTCTGCTAGTAGCACCGTGGATTCTGCTAAGCACTTCCATCACTCTGCATTTAATGTCCTCATTGTGTGTCACATTGTGACTGATGCAAAAGACACTTTGAAACCTGATTTGAGTTGCCAGAACATTTGGACTGAGACAAATCTGAAAAAAAATATTTAGAATCACATTTTAAACAAATTCCCAATGTGGTTTGGAACCGATTAGCCACTTTTCATGTTTCATGTTGGCTCTCCTGACTTTCTATAATCAATTCCAAAAAGCGGATTTGGGCTAGGAATCTGAACAAGGCCTAACAGCTAACATCTAGTATGTGCAGATTTACCTTACAAGGCACAGGAAGAAGGAGCTTATTATGTGTTTATTTAATTCCTTTGCGCTAAATTGTATTTTCTCAAAGTGCAGCACCGAAAAATGGTATTATCTTTTAAACATCTGATGTCCATTTTAATACTTTCACTTTCAATAGCTTATATTTAATACAATACTCAGGTGGTGCCGAAAAATAACTAATAATACTGTAACATAATTTTAAATGTATAATACCTAGCTTTCATTTGAAATAATTTTCAAAATCTTCTAATTTCTTGCAGTTTGCAGAGCATTTCTTGCTTGCCTGTCTGAGGGCTGCACAAAAAAAGTAATGTAAAAGGGTTAATGTGGTAGTGAGATTGAAAAGATATTTTATGTTACGTGTGTGCTTTTTCAGTGTGTCCCTTAATAATGTGCTATAAACAACGCAAAGAAAGATCCGCACTTTGAAATGCTCTTCCTCAGACTAGTCTGAAACTGAGCACTCTTTGAGAAAACACTGAAAAATAAAAGCAGCTTATTTCTGAACAGTTAGAAAGTCAACAACTTTATACTGTCATGGCTAGTACGTGCTGATCAGTGACGGTGCTCATCTGAAAGTCACTGTTGAATATATTTTATATTAAACTGTGTGGGGTCAGATTTATTTGCCTTAATGTGCTCTAATTGTATGTCTTCTGATAAGATTGTCTTTTCTCCTGTTTCTAAAAGTAAGGATGTAGCTTTGGGTCAGATCCAGAGGAGAGGAAATTACACAAAATATGAATGAGCCCAGGGTCGTTAATTATTGCAGGGCTAATTACAGGACCTGACATTCCCCCCCAACACACACTTTAGTCTCTCTCTAACCTCGCTGTCCTCTCCAGAAGCTACCTGGCATATGGCTGTATGATGGTCTCCAGCGACAGAACACACACACACACACACACACACACACACACACACACACACACACACACACACACACACACACACACACACACACACACACACACAACCATTTACCTGGCATATGGATGTCTCAGGGTCACAGGTGGAAGAGTGCCCACTGCATTGGCACTGAACACAGCTGCCCATGCCGACAGCGGTTGGAACTCTGGACGCTGGAGCAGATGCCAAAGAACCAGCACGAAGACGGTAGAAACCTGCAGCGCACTCCTGCACACAGAGAGACACAGACAGAGACAGAAAGATAATGAGAGTGATATATTAATTTTTTTTAAGCAGAAAAACAGAAATACAAGATTGAGTTTTGATAACATGTGTTCCAACAGTAATCATGCAGCATGCCTGATATTTGAATACACACACACACACACACACACACACACACACACACACACACACACACACACACACACACACACACACACACACGGACCCACATAATTATCCTTAATTGTTATTTCTCAAGGCAACTGTTGACCACTCTCTCTTGCACACACATACACACAATTAAGAGTTATTCCCTTCAGTAACTTTTGATCGCACTCATGCACACACCCGCACACACCCTCACATACCCGCTCAGCTCAGCACACACACACACAAACATGCATACAAACACACATACAGACATGCAAGGTAACTCTCTCTCCCTCTCTCTCCTGTTCAGTAATAATTAATGGAGTCCATTTAAAGAGCCATCTGTTCCCTCTGCTAGCACTAAACGCCCGTTTAAAAATACTTTATTAACAACGACGGCAGCTACAAATAGAATGGCCATCTGTCAGCCAAGACCTCTACGACTTGAACATTTCAAGTTTAGCTACCGCTTGCTATTTGGCTTCCATTTGGCAGTTTTTCAACAGTATCTGTAGCTTCTAAATTATGTACACAGCTAATTTTTTTGCCCTGGCAATATACATGTCTGCTTCCCTGCACTCCAAGTAGCAAACGACAATGTGAAACAGAGGTTGAAAAATATAGTTAAAAGTTTGCTGGCAACTCATGTGTTCCTTTGAGATTAACACAATAATACCTAAATGGCTCTCAGGCGCCACCATCCAGTGGAATTGCCCAAAACTGTTGCCTCCGTGTATCATAAGCTGCCTCTACAAAATCCTCATTAAAGTAAAGATTCAGTCACTGCTATATGCTTTCTGTGGCTTAAGAGAAGGAGCTGGACGCAGCTGAAAGTCAATTGCTTTGACAAAATCAAAACTGAGTGGAGGAGACGCTCAGTGAGGCTTAATCCGAGCTAAGCAATGCAAAAAATAAAAAATAAAATTATTTTTTAAAAAGTCTGAAAGACGTTGCAGAGGCTTAAAACTCCAAACGAAATGTAAATTGGAAACTCGTGAGATACAATTGAAAGCTGAGTCTGTGACCTCCATGTTTACACTGCGAAGGCAGCACACAAAAAGCATTCATTCCTCTGAGCGCTGAGAGAGAGAGAGCCCTGTAATTAATGTTTGTAGTGGTAGATAGTTTTGCACTCGTGTCAATATAGATGCTTTCTCTTTTCCTCTTTTGTAATATTTCCACTACTTAGTACTTCTGTATGTTCCTTCTGTAATGTCTTTGATATTTTAAATGTTCTACCCTTTTTACCCTTTTTTGTAGTGAGCTTTTTGCTGTTACGTTGACGTCATTTTATCACACAAATTATTACAAATGCTGTAAGACTTAAGACTCGGGAGTCACAAGGGCTAAGATGGAAAAATATTCCCTAAAGTCTTTATCATATGCCATTTTAGGCAATGTAATGAGGTTTTATGATATGAGGACATAATTATGGCCTGCACCTGTGCGCAGTCTTGTGTCTGTTCTTGCATGTGTTGAGGTGAGCTCTCACCTCACAAGAAAGTCCAGAGTATCCGATCGGACAATCGCACTTTTCAATCTGATGTGCCCTCTCACTCTCTCTGGTCGGTCTGCCTTCCTCAGCCACAGTTAGACTGATTTCTGAAATACTGAAGAAGAGAAAAGTACATCAATCAAATCCAATTATACAACATTGCAATAAGATTACAACTGTTTTTGTGTGTGTTTCTAAAAGCACTGGTTTGTTGTTTGTTGTCAAAAAGGATAAACGTGTGTATAAGTTAACTATACAACAAGGAATTAATAGGACCTTCACATACAAATAAAAAACTGATTATCCTTTATTCAGCTGTCCAATGTCCTGCTTAATAACAGACCACACTGTGTGCAGGTGCATGCCACTGCGTGTGTGTGTTTGTGTGTGTGTGTGTGTGTGTGTGTGTGTGTGTGTGTGTGTGTGTGTGTTTTACCGGCTGTGTCTCATCAAGTTGCCGTGTGATGCCTTAATTAGGATGTAGTCCACATAGAACAAAATATCCATGAAGTCCTCTCGAGTCATAGACCTGCCATCTGCGTATTTCCACTCATGCTGCACACACACACACACACACACACACACACGCACACGCACACACAGACACACACACACACACACACACACACACACACACACAGATAAGCAAGCACTCAACACATTGACAAATCAATTTTACCCCTGCAGTCTATTACCAATGCAATAGACCCTGTTTGTATTGACTGACAGAGCTTGCCAAAAATAAGTACAATCAATATTGCGTTTGGGTCTATTATTTTTTAAGATGGTATTTAATATATGAAGTTATTTCTAACTCAGATATTTCTTCCATTATTTTTTTTTCAATATTCCACTCTCATTCAAAACTATACTCCACCTCTGTCATGTCGATCTCGTGGCGGGTGAGCTGACCGATCTGGAGTCCCGGTATGTGGCGTGTCATCACAATGTTGTGATTAGGGCCGCCCTTAATGATGACCTGAGGCTCATATGAGGAGGGGCCGGTTTCATCTCGGGCTTCGTAGTACACTGCATATTTCAGCTGCCCACCATACGCTGTGATCTGAAGAAAGACACAAGGAACTGATCAAAGATATTAATGACTGTTATGATTTTACAGTTTTCGCCATTCTGTCTAAGTCTTTGATTTGAAATAAAATGTTTCTCTAGGGGAAGCACAATGTTGTATATCTGTTGCCATCCAATGTACCAATATGCCAACATTTTGGCTGATGCAAATATATGCACAGATTTTTTTTCAGCCTTATAAAGAGAACATTAAGTCTCTCCACAAGTTGAAGTAACAGTCGTTCCTACTTTTATTATGATGGCCTACTGGCAGATGCAAGCACAAAATATGAAATGGTGCTTTTAAAAATGCACAAATTCAATGGGCAACAAAATAAACATGCCATATGTATTGTATGCAACAATTTCAAACAAAACTGTCAAATTCTTTCCATTTCAACAGGCTTAGATGATGCTCTCCCTGAGACAACCCTGAAAATAGTCACAAGTACACTTTTAAACTGTTTTGACTAATTGGAATTGTATAATTAAAGAATCATTGTTTCAGCCACTCATAATGGCTGAAAGGCTCATTTTGGGCTGATGTGGATTTTTCATTTTAAATCCTTTATTTGTTGAGACCAATGGTGTGCCAATATTATCGTGCATTCCTAGTTTCTATCTATTATTCTATTTTGATTGTCTGTAAAAACTGTTAAAAATGGTGTTTTCTCATCATCTAAAACTGAAGTGGCAGACAAGTCATTAAAAACAAACATATATGTTACAAAAAAAACACAAACACAGTGAGCTTTCCTACCATAGAGCCTCTGAACTGCTCGGGCAGTTTCCAGTAGTAGGGTTCAGAGAGAGTGGAGGTGACCAGCTCTGTGTGAGCGAGGATCTCAGGGTGCTGGAAGCTCACTCCTCTCCTCGTCTCCACAGTGTTGGATTTATCCACCAGGGGGAGCACCGTCTGCTCAGGCTTCAGCGTCAACTACAACACACAACAATGATGACAGTATTTATGTGATGCTGTGTGGATCCTTGTTGAAATGAATACTTCTCATTTAAGAGATAATTATGACTCCCTGGAACCTGCTCATACTGTATATCTCGCTGCTTATCAAACTGATCTGGGCGTACACAACTTACTCTATGTCTTTAGCATATGGATGGATTCGTAGGACTTGCTGTACTATGTAGGCACTATGATTAATTCAAATGGTGTTAACAGTATATGCAGGATTTTCCCAGAAAACAATATATAGACTGATAGAAAAGTATTCTCTCTCAATCCCTTTACATGTATTTAACACTTCATACTTGTTTTGCTGTGTTTGGGATGTCTGTGGGCACATAACACAGGTGAGGTCATAACTTTATACAAAAGTAGCGACCAGGCCTCAGACCATAAGCATAATGCATCCAAGAGGAAGCTACTTAAATTTCAGACACAGCTCAAAAAAAGACAAATGGCAGTGAAATTGACCTACATTTGTATAGCGACTCAAAGTCACATTCACCCATTCACACCGCCAACCTTCCGATTAGTGGCCGACCCACTCTACCACCTGAGCCACAGCCGCCAAAAACTTACAAAAAGTAACAGACAATTCCTACATGATATACCTTTAAATGGCTATCAATACTGGATGTTCGGGCCTTGGTAACATGAAATGTGAAAAATTCTTTTTAAACTAGCAGTGCAGGGTTGGGGATTATGTAAAGAACTCAGATTTTGTTGACTGTGGTGAAGGGGGCTCTTTTAGACTCAGTCTTATATCTCCATGTAGTATTTGACACAAACTGAGCCAGATACAGCATTTGCATATATATGGGTGGGCAGAGTGGCGTAAAAATAAATTAAACCACATAAGTTTTATTGCGCACCATATCACAGAACTGTAAATCAAGTGTACAAGAGTCCAGTGGTTATGTGTGCAGTGTCAGTGTTTTTCTTCCCTCTGTTAGCCACCTTAATCCCTCCCCTCCTAATCAGGATGACTCAAATAATGCTTCCCCACCATTCAATAACTTTGGCAGACATTATTTTCAAATGGTTTATGTCTGAGATTCCTATCTTTTTAAAGAAAATTTCAGTATCTTTGGTTTTTTTCCTTGATATCTTGTTTCATCTGTGAGCAAAGAAGACTGTGGAATATCCTCACTAATGAGGATAGATCTATGCAGCTTTAAAGGACGACCAAATGAAGGCAACATTTATGCAAACATTTGATTGTAACATGATTGGATGCGTTCGACAAAATACTGCCAGGCTGTGTGTTTGCAAAACATTCTGTAGCAACCCTTTTTTTGTAAAAGTGTCAGATGAATATGAACTGGTAGGCCTTGTTATTTAATAGACAACAATCTTTACTCCTCAGCTGAATCTGACGGCATTTAGTAGGAATCCTGTTGCTGGAGTCACAGTACTTCTTGTGTAACCAAACACCTTCACTCCCTCGGCTTTAGCCAAGTTACAAATGAACTATTTAATGTATAGTTATGCATTGTATGGACCCCCACAAACATGCAACATTTTAAATATTAATAAACAAAATCATCTTTTCCTGTATTTTGCACACTAGAGTCAGTGCAGTAAAAAGTCACTTTCCTGCTGTAAATGTGTTGGTGATGGTCATCTTTCAATAAGAACAAGACCCAGTATTTTCTAATAGTGGTATTGTTAATAATCACCACGTCTGCAATTCTTCGTGCTGATTGTGTTGTGACTTCTCTTGCCAAATAATCTTTCTTTTCTGAATATAATTTGAAACAAATCTTGTCATTCTGTCAGTAATAACTCAAATATGATTGACATGCCAGAGAGCAAGAGACAGTCTGGAGAAAATGTAGCCCTTTCTTTCTCTCCATCTCTCACTTTATGTGTTGATATTTCAATATGATTTGTATAATATCCGAGTTTATTATTGACCGTGGCTTGTGGTCGAGTAGACTAATTTAAAAGTAGATTCATCTGCTGGAGACGGGATCTCTCTCCCTCTCGCTGTTGCTGTAGTCCTGCAGGGCTAACAGCAGAATTGCTGAAGTCATTGGAAGATATAAAGAGCTGCATAGAAACCAGCTGCAACCTCTGTACTGACAACTGTGTGGGAGATGAGTGCCATGTTTTGTTTCAATGTGAGAATGTAAGTTTTATGAACAACAGAGAAAGGTGTTTGCCAAAGTATTACTTAAAGTGCCCATCTATATTAAAGTTAATTTTATTATTACAGTCAGATGAGCCAAGAGTTATCTTTTTTTGAAGAATGTCCGTCCTTTGTAAAGTAACATTAGTTGTACTTTTGCCACGCAATGTGCTGGTGTTCTGTTATTTTTGTATGTCATGTTTGTGCTCCATACCATGTGATATGATCTTGAGCAAAATAAATAAATAAAATTAAATGATATGCTGATATTGTTAGAATAATATCTGACACATTATAAAACACTGCTTATTGGTTGAGTGAAAGTATTAAGTTTCTATACTGCAGTTTGAACCGGGGTTTACACTACAGTTTTTGACAGCCAATACAGCCGTTAATATTGCAGCCATATAAGACTATATAGGAGGATGGGGACTCGATGCACCAGGCTTCATCAAAAAACACCAGGCTCACAATTCATCATCTGGCTTGCCCTGGTCAGCATATTTACAGTCTGATCCACAAGGAGACCAGCAGCGTGTTGAAGGTCTTCCTGGAGAACATAATCTGTACCAGGTACACCGACAGGACACGGTGAATGCCATGGATATGGGTTCTATGGAAAGATGCTTGTGCAAAATGTTGTAACTGCATGCACATTAAATAACAAAGTGCATATCTGGGGACTGATAGAAAGTAAGAAATATAACTATGTAAAAATAAAAATAGGGTTAACAGTTATTTATTTACAGATATTAGTATCCATTTTGCTACTTTAAGCCTTTGTTTTTAAAGCTTCCTTTATTTCTTAGGTCAGCTGCAATAATAGTTAGAGAGGGCTGCAGTTTGGGGCAAAACCACTCTGTACTTGAGGAGGAGCACTTTATTGAAGACATTTTCTTTTTTCCTCACCTTATCAGTTCTTTCATCTTATCTGAGCTCTTTTACTTAAAAATATTAGTGCAGATCTTTTGAGCAGTATTTAACGACCAGTCGTCCAATCACACACAGAGTTCTCCCATCAGAGATAAATATAAAAAAAAGGTTGTGTGTGTATGGCAGAATCTGTGTGTGTGTGTGTGTCCCTCTCCCCTAACCTCTGTGTAATCCCCTGTTGTGTGAGTTTTTGTGTGTGTTTGTGCATGTGAAGGCATGTGTACTGTGTTTGTATAGTGTATGTGTATGGTGTCAAGATATGGTGAGAGTGAGAGTGTGTGTGTGTGTGTGTATGTGTGTGTGTGTCCCACTCCACTCAGTGTAATCTCACGATTCAGTGGTTCAGAGAAAATCTCCCTCTTTCCAATAAACTCTCCATTTTTTCTGTCTTTCTCTCTCTGTCCAGCTCTCGCTCTCACTCTCTCTCTCTGTCAACAATAAATGAAGTGAATGTTTGTCGTTCAAATGAAGCCTCTTGCCACACTCCATCAGAAAACTCTGCGGTTACCACGGAAACGGCAGTTTATCCCCAATGGCAACCATTTCTGAGATGAGGAGCCTTTATTAAAAACAGACTGCCACTCAACAATCAATTGCTAACTTGCTGACTGACTGTCTGATGGCATCTGCAACGTTTATGTACCGCTGTTTTTGACTTACAGGTGGTGCCGCAATGCTCAGCCTAATGTTTGTATTTTGATGTAAAGAAGCCAACCGATACATAAGCAAGTCTACCGAAGATGAACCCAACTATTTCCAACAAATTTTATCTAGTGACATGCTTCAATATCCAATTGATGGATTGGCACACACTTTTGTACATATGGTTGTGGTTCCTGAACATGTAGCCTGGTGATTTTTGGATCTCCTCACTTTTCCTCCAGCGCCACTATGAGATTGACATTGTTGGTTTTATGTGAAATGTCTCAACAACTACTGGATGCATGCCGTGGCGTTTGGTACAGACATTAATATCACCTCAAGACGAGCTGTGATAGCTTTTTAAACTTTCTGATGTCCTGATAATTTCAGCTAACACTATTTCTTTAAAACTTTAGCTTTACTTTTGGTTAAGTGAAAAACAGCAAATGACGAGAGAGAAAAATTAAGCCATCAGGAGCACAAGCTCATCAAATGGGCTCTTGTAATGTACAGCTACAGGTGATGTCCATATTCTTCTAAGAGCCCTGTTTAGTTTTTTTTGTTTTTTGGCCAATAAATTGTTTACATTTTGGCAAATGCTTAAATGGGATGGACATCTGAGAAATAATTATATCTTTGGCAAGTCTAAGTCTCACTGAAAGATTTCAAATGTTTTTCATGTCTGTTTTATGATTTGACTGAGTTGTGACTCTAAAGGCAGAGACATGGTCCAGGCAAGTATGCAAACACAGACACTTTGAGCGATGTCAGACTGATTTCACATGCCGCTCAGTTTTAACAGTGAAAACTGTAATGCAGCACAAACATAAGCTGCAGTTAGAGCATTGCCTCTAGGATGCACATTAGCATCAAACAAGAGAGAGCTGATCCCCTCTGTTGAAGTTTGCTTTCGCTCAGAGCAACCACAACTGACCAGTTTGCCAAAGCTCAAGCTGAGTATCTGCATTTTTTATGACACATCTTCACCTCTTCATTTAGACAAACATCCCATTGTCTTTATTTGCTATTTTTCTTCTTTCTGTGCAGAACGTACATCAGTGCATGTCTCCCCACAGACGCCATGTTTGTTTACTACTGTGGCAAATGAAAACACACTTTATATTGGTCGCTTGAGGTCTGATGTTTTTTACCTCCATCGGCACGTACAGCGACAGCACACATTGAGAACGTTTAGCGGGTCATGTGTTTAAGCCAGCAAGGTCAAGCATTGTCATTTGATTTTGCATTTGCATGGATCAAGTTTCTGCCCTAAGAAGGAGTGCAACTTTTGACTCAAATACATCTCACAAGTCTCCTTCTGCACGTTCCCTCTAAGGCCGGAGATACACTTGCTCTGCATCCAACTACCGGATGTGTGGGATGCAGATAACAGACATGGCAACACTTGATGAGGTTACTATCATGTTAATGCTGAGATTAAGGCAGAAAAGGCAACAGAGGCGACAACGTTGGTGGTTCATCAGCCCTCTAATTCAAGCCCGTTGGGACAATGGAGAGTACAAGTCTTTTGTGCTGCCAATGCGAGAGGCTGATAATGAAACGCACCACCACTACTTTTGTTAGCCAGCTACGGTTCTACACTGTCCCAGATGTTTATATACATACTGCATTTCAAGTTCACGTCGGGTTAATTTTTGAGGATGTGCACAGCATATGCAAATACATACGGCTACGTGTAGTTAACAGCAAGTTTATCTCTGGCCTAACACTTGGGACACACATGGGGAGGCTGCTGAAAATTCCCCCTGAAACCACAGTATGTAGAAAATATCACAAATGTAGCCAATACAATTCCCCATTTAAATGATTTAAACATGTTCAGTTGCAGCATTAAGTTGTGACTGTGCAAAAGAAATTACAGAAAGAGCCACTATTCCCAACCTCAGCACACCTATCTAATCCATGTAAACAACACACACCTTCTCTATATTTTTCATATTTGTAACCTCACTGCAAAAAACTACCAAGCATCACTGATCCTCTACTGGATGGAAATCAAGTAAAATGAGATCTATTAACTTTAAATGTTTGAGCTAGCCTCTAATTATCCATAGATAATGATTAATGAAGAACATGAAGCTGACAACACTGGCATAATGCAGAGTCAGTTGTAGGCAGCCAGCTGTCAAATGTGTTGTCTCAGCAAGGAAGCTGGCACAGATAGTGTGTGCAACGAGGAAAGCTTACAGGCAACTCTTGGTTAGATCCACAGATAACACATCAGAGGTGAAAGAGACCCAAACATTGTTATGCACTCCATATTATCAACAGGATGTAAGACAATATGAAACAATATTTCATTCATTGTTTCGTTAATTAACACATTTAATGGAACATTTTTTATTTGTGGAGTCAAAATAAAGGTACAAAATAGAGTTGTTTTGCAGCACTCTCTCACTCGCAGTCTAAAATCTCAACACAACACTGAACTGTTGCAGAATTACTTTGCACCAACACAATACAGTGCATTTAGGTGGTTCATAGCCACAGAGGAAGGCTAATAAACCAAATTAAAATCAAGTTTTAAAAGGTTCTGTTAATCTTAATCCACCAACTGTATGTTCATATTTTACTTCAAATACATAAGTAACATTTTTAATATTGAATACAAATGTATTCAGTTATTAAATGAAATAATGGCATGTAACTAAATCATCCCTGCAGAGTAGTATGGCCATGAAGACAAACAATTTCACACACTTTGGCCAACAACTGTAAAATGTACAAATGTTACATGAACATATATATCATATATGAAAATATGAATGAACTAACAGTAAAAGTGGCAGAACAGTAAGATGCTGCCTAGGCTCACTTGATGAAAGCTAAAAGTGTCAGAGGAGAAAGGTCCACTCACCCACATCCTGATGAGTCCTTGTGCCTCTGTGCAGGAGTGTGTCAGTCCGTAACAGTAACAGTTGCTGCAGCCGAGCGGGTTTCGTACCGACAACCCAAACGTGTCTGGTTTACACCGGTCGCAGTTGTCTCCTTCCACGTTTGCCTTAATTAACAAACACAGTCAAACACACACAGGTGAGGAACATTTCGCATTATTTGAATAACAGATCCAGTTTCAGTAGACAGCATGTGGTGGAAAGGGAAGTCCTGTGACGACATGGAAACCAGTGAAATCCACTCAGATAAGTGACCCCAAAATTCTTCAGTAGCTCCAGTCATGTGGACAAATTATGTTCATTATTTCTCTAACCCGCAGTGTCATTATTGAAAGTGCTTTTAAAGTTTTGACACCTTAATCTTGGTGTGAGCCACAGAGTCACATTAAACTGGATTAATTTATAAGCATGGGAAATTATAAAACAGGATTAAGGGCTATTTGACCACTGAATAGACATGTCCGGTTACTGAATGCTGCCACCTTGTTGCTCAATGTAAATTGCAGTTTGTTTCAAGTCTGTTGCTTGTTGGTTTTTATGGTGTTTATCTTAACTTTTTGGCTGTTTGTTTTAGGTTGTTTGTTCTTTTATGTGAAACTGTTTGTGCTGCTGTCTTGGCCAGAAGTCTCTTGTAAAAGACATTTTGAATCTCAATGGGAACATTCCTAGTAGAATAAAGGTTACATCAAAAATAAAACTAGAATTACTGCCTCTTAGTTGTATGCTTCTGTGAACCAGTCACGTTGCATTGACGGCTTACATCCATGTCTGTGAAAACATGGAAACTTCACACATATCTTCCCCTCAGCACCATAGAAGATCTATACAACCAGCACAGTTTCAAAGTGGACACCCAATATTAGTGTCACCAATTCAGTATCTGACCAAATGTTTCGCCTTCTGTTCCTGACATATGATGTTGAGTAATGGCCAGAAAAGTGTTTTAACAAAGCACTATGAAGTCACACTGAAGTTCACTGTCAAGATCACTTCATCATTATATCCTATTAGATATTGTGTGACATTCTGTCAAAATTAGTGTATAAATTCTTGAGTTATGGCCAAAAACATGCTTTGTGAGGCCACATTGACCTTGACTTTAGACTTTTGGCCACCAGTTCTAATCAGTTTATTCTTGAGTCCAAGTGGAAGTTTATGCCAAATTTGAAGAAATCCCCGCAAGGAGTTCCCAGCATATCACTTGCACATGAATGAGAAGGATGGAGAGACAACTCCAAAACATAATGCCTCTTGCAACTGCTATCACTGATACGAAGGCATAATGAACAAAATATAAAATTTTTGGGAAACTTGATAATTTTTGAACAATCTATATACAATAATAAACTATACTGATACTTTTTGAATTCAACAAGAACATATCCATTCTGCTTGAAGTCAGTGAGCTCCTGAACCTTTTTGGATTTAATATCTTGCATCGGGACATTTCAGTAGGACATAGAACGAGTCAAAGTCCTCTAATTGAAAAAGAGTCTCTCTAACCTTGAGTTCACTTTAGCTGTTTACAGCCATCTAAACATTAACGTCATTGTGATTTTATCCATGCTATAATAATTGGTCACTATTTTGAGTGCATCACGTATGTTACAATACACCATACTCTTATGCTACACAGAAAATGCATTTTTGGTTGGATGCATTGAGGTAGAGATAAATATATCTCACTGCACTGAACTGTTTACAATTTGTGTAAATAAGCTGAGAGCTGACTGGTCTAAAATAGGATTGTGGACAGGTCTGTATATTAAGCCTTCTCTCTGCTAAGAAGAGGCTCACAGTGCTGTCAACAAAACATCATCCAATTAATGTTGAGTTCTGTCAAAAAGTCCTGCAGGTTAGTGAGTAAGGACCAAGAACAACAGAGGAATGTGAAGGTACAGTGAAAGATCCTAAAACATCAACTTTGGTGCTCGACATTATTAGAGTTTGTTTTGTCAGAGGAGGGTAATTATATTAAAACTAGCAACTAATGATCATCAGTTTATTATATCAAATATTTTTCAATGAATTGAATTTTTTTCGTGTAGTTTAATAAGTCTCATGAAATACTGAAAAAAACTGCCCAGCACCTCAGGCTCACATACATAAGACTAGTGACTCTTTAAAATCTTATTTTATCAACCCACAGTCCAAAATCCAGAGTTATTTAATTTCCAATCATGTAAAACAGAGAGAGTCAGAAAATCTCCACATTTGAAATGCTGGATTTAGTTCATTTTGAGGATTTTTGCATTATTATTTACATTTTTTCAGAAATTACAATCATTATGTCTATCAACATTATAGCATAAGCTATTACAATCAATTGCTGCCATCTTTATGTGGCTTTTTAAATATTGGAGATGTCCAATGATACCTAAGGAAATGCAGTTACATACATTCACATTTCTCCATAGATAGAGAGGTGAAGACAGACAGACAGACAGACAGACAGACAGACAGATAACCACCATAACAAGTAACCGACAGCAGAAATAACTGATGAACAGAGAGACAGATGACAGATCGAATGACTGTTTGAGTGTCAGGACGTCACCCTCCTACCTGTTCAGAGTGAAGATGACACCCAGTGATCTGATGCCTCATTACAGGTCATAAATCAGGTGTGTGAGTGTGAGTGTGAGTGCATGTGTGTGTGTGTTTAAAAATTTTGTTTTAGCATTTGTTGCTGTCTATGTGGGATAATGTGATCAGCAAGTGACAGCAGAGATGAAAGGTGTCGACACTCCAGGTGCACCGTATATTGAATATGTGCATGTTTTCTTGTGTGTGTGTGTGTGTGTGTGTGCGTGTATGTGAGAGGGAGAGAGAGAGCTGTGACAGAAAGCTGTATTGATGAGAGGTGTGCATGTGAGACATATGATCAATTTGTCAGAATGAGGATGAGAGGTGTAAAATATATGCTGTATATGTGCAAATACATAGGTGAGCATGTGTGTGTGTGCACGGGCATCTATAATTTTCAGTATACAAATTAAATAGGGATTTATAGTTTTTGTGTGTTAGTATGTGTGCGTGCACATCTGCGCATCATGACTGTCACAAACGAATTAGTGGAGAGGAGATGACAGTCCATCCACACACACTTTCTTATTTCTTGACAATAAAGAAGGGAAAAAAAATAAATCTAAAAATGTGTGCATCTAAGAATCTATATAACTGTGCCAGCAGTTGGAAGACGTCACAAAGAAATGCTTGTCTTACTCATTTGGGTGACATTTACTAAAATGACACACATGTATCATAAAACGCAAAAGGCTCTCAACAAATACAGATAAAGAAAGGAAAAATCTGCAATGACATTTCAAATCTAAACATCATCTCCTGGTGAGATTCAAAACCATCAATGGTATATGTTTTCTCATTTTCTAACACTTTCATTTACTTAGACTTAAGGATCTGAAGAGTAAAAGTTGCTCTGCAGATGGTCACTGGATGGGTAAACTGAGCTTTACCGACTGTGTCTCACAAGCTTTGTTTTAATTATGAGATTTACAGTAAATCTGGAAAACATCCACAGACAATAAGTCTGTGTATGCTTAGCCCATTAGGAGTGGAGGGTTCATATAATGACGTGACGATTTAATCAAGCTGTTGGAAAATTTCAGTATTTTTAAACCTGGACCCTATGCTTTCATGTTTCTGTGTCTGAGTGACCTATAGAGACAACAATCTTTTAAACGGGTCCATTATTGAGAGAGGCCACTGGAGCAGCAGCAGCAGTGAAACAGGCGATGTAATCCTTATGGGTAAGTGTTTACCATCAATTTACGTCCACTTTTTTTTCCCGACTGACAGACTCAGATTGTTATTGGAAGTGTCTGACAACATTATGGAAAGAATCCCAAAAGAGAAATTTAAGGTCTGTTTGTTAGTCTCACTCAATAAGAAGTCTCGATCAGAAATGTCACAGACTGAACCGTATTATTGAAATCAGTTGAAGCTTCAGCCATGAAAACCAAGCTTCAATAAGCTACTCTAAGCTACGCTTTCTGTACTCCAACACAACAAACCCGGTACACCTCTTTCTGACGTTTCCACCGTTTTTTTTTCCTGCAACAAGCCCTCTCTTATGAGATTTCAGAACGAACTTCTCTTTGAGTGACACTTTTGTCACAATAATAAACTGGCAAAAAAGTAAAAAAAAAAAAAACACAACCATTTCATTTCTCTGTAGGCTCCTCTCCAAAATGTTGTCAGACACTTCTAATAACAATCGGAGCCTGTCAGTGGCAAAAACAAACACTTTTAGTGGACATAAATTGACAGTGCACAATTGCCCATAGGCACCACCAAAATTAGACACAAAAACTTAGGAAAATGTGGTCCAGGTTGACAAAATACAGAACTTTTCTAAAAGTAATGCGTGATTCTACAACTGCATGGTTTTACTTTGGGGGGCAGTTTTGAGGGTGATTTTTACATAAATTTTAAAAAGCTTTCAGCACAGCTGCCTTGTTTTTCTACTTGGCAACAAAGACAAGTGACAGTTTATTTAATCACTTGTAAGAGCGGCTAAAGTCGAAGGAGAAACCTGTCATTAATGTATTGTTTGACCTAAATAAAATGACACTTGCTTTAAGAAAATTCTGACAGTTTTTCCAGACAACAAATTAAAATTGTGGGTTGGCATAGAAAAACTAAAACAGACTTGTTCACTTTAAGACTTTAAAAATCCATTTAGCTTTATTGTTAAGTTTGAAACGACAATGAATTTGAAACATGTATTCATATAAATTTTACATGACTAATCTTGATGAAGCATCAAAGCTCATCATGATTGGTGTTGTTTCTTCTATGTGACACTCAAGTGGTCTACAATGTTTCAATCAGTTTAATAACTATGCACATTCTTGCTTGTTCAATGTTTTCTTTGAAAATAAAGCTTTAACAACCACTGGCAATGCATTGACAGAAAAGTGAAAAATGGAGACCACAATTCCTCTTTAGCATCGTGTGGAAAGACCAAGTGTCTATTGTGAATGTGTATGCCATACCTTGCAGCTGCACTTTCCTGTTCGATCGGCGCAGGCACACACTCCTCTCTCCTGGTCGCAGGTCTGGCTGTCCGATCCTGCGATGCTACACTTGCACTGGGTGCACTGTGGGAAACGCGGATGCAGACAAACGCCAAGCTTCTGTTATCAACAATATAACAGGCTGAGAGAGAAGCTACCAGAGTGTGTCCTAGCTTTATGCTTCACCAAGCCATTAAACTTCACTCCAAAATGAAAATTTTGCATTATCTTCTCACTCCCATGTCAGTGGACACTTAAGTTCAGACACACACCAAAGACAGAGTTGTAAGCTACTGAGCTCCAAAAAGTTTTCAAAAATGACCTGAAAAAAATGACAATGAAATTTCTTTGAACACTCAATAAAAGTTCTTTTAATTCTAATTCTGTTATTCATGAAAAACTATTCAAAATTTCCCTACCTTGATTCAGCTACTCTTTTTTATGCATCCAATAAAGGCATTATTATGTCTATGAAAACCTCTCTCCTTTGTCTTCATATCGCAATAATGTAATAACAGCATGCTTTGTGATACTAAGAGCAATATTTGCTGTATTAATATCTTTCGGATCATTCACCTGAGGAAAGTCTCTGAATCCAATTTGACATTCATTGCACTTCTCTCCTCTGAAGGAGTCGCGACACATGCAGCAGCCTGTGTTGACATTACACTGCTGGGTCACTGAGCCAATCACGCTGCAGCCGCACGCCTACACACACAAACACAAAGATGAAGACAGAGATTATTACTGTTATTGTTATTAGTCTTAATGTTTAAAAATGATCTTTATTCAGACATAAGAACATCAAACACAAACTTTTTTTTCATCAAGTACAATGCAAACATTTGTCGTGGTGCAGACCTTTGGAAGACCTTTAGAAGACACACAACACAATATTGTCAGATCAGTGTGGAGTTTTATTTGGCTTCTTCTAGGTGAAAGATGAGTTTTCATGTTGAAAGATCATAACTGAGTTTGAATCAAGAGAGCTGTGTCCAAATATTGAACATGGGGATTTACTTGTACAGCGTGCAAGACTTGAGTGCGTAAAATCACTTTAAAAACTCCACCTGTTAACACCAAAGTGCAGAGGAAGCATAACGTTCTACAAAAACTATTACTGAAGAAGATCGGAAGGTATTACAAGTCTGAAATGTCTCAAACAAAGATAAAAACACCATAAAAACACACAACTGTTATGAGTGCTGTAAGGCAAAAAGCTGCACAATCATAAGCTGAGAAGCTGTTGAGTGCCTATCTGCTGAAATGAGAACTGTTTTTGTATTAATATCGTCAATGTTAAATTAAATCTGTTCAGAGTTTATGTAAGGCTACGCCAGCAAAGTTTTACCAATTAAGGTGATTTTGAACTCTTGAACCAGATGTTTACTATTAATGAGTGTTGATTTAAATTGACATTTTATGTGTTGATGTTTAATATGGCTTTTTAAACGTTTTTGGGAGCATTCTCTAGTGTGCAGACTTTGGTTTGTCCCGCACCCAGTCGTCTACTTTTGGAAGTGCGTGCTGCTTTTTTCTATGATATGGCTTTTTACCACGTGTTACACGTGATTTCTTTGTAATCTTAGATGAGTTAAATGATTACACTTATACAATACTTCAACCTCAAAATGACCATTTGTATATCAATAACTCACATTTGTGGAGAAAACATTGTTTGTCTTGTATGAACGAAGAATCCACGGAGAACATTATGAATAAACTGAAGTAATGGGGGTCTGCATTTAAAAACAGCAAAACTATATCAAAGCATACAATTTCTCACACAACTCATGCAGTATGTTCCAAGGCTCATTTATCCTGTCCAGTCCTCAGTACTTCCCCAAAAGAGAGCTCTTTCTGGGGGGGAACTGAAAGTGAAATGTATCTATTCTCCCTTCAGAGCCACACTCTACAGTATTTTTACCTCACTGAACATGGGACCTCCTGGTCTACTTCTGCCTCGATCAGCAGTTCGTCTGGGATATTGTGTGACTTTGGTAAATCCGATATAACCATTTTAAACAACAAAGTCACACATTAACACAAACAAACTAACAGATCGAGGCGGTGGTCGACCCGCAGCTCCGATGTTCAGCGAGGTGAAATGGAGTCGGGCTTTGAAGTTCAGGCTTTAGTGAAAATTAATTCTTTTGGGAAGTACTGAGCGTATAAAGAGACTTGGATTATACTGCACGAGTTGTGTAAAGGTTTCTTAATAAATGTTTTTATATATTTTTCCTGTTGTTCAACACCGTCACCTGTGACTTTAATTTATCAAGAATTGTCAGTTTTTGGATTCTTCGTTTCATGTGAGAAAATGTATGTTTTCTTCATGAATTCAACATAACACAGAGTGAGTCATTACTATCCAAGTGATCATTTTGTGAGTGAAGTATCCGTTTAAGTATTTGCTTTGTGTATCGACTTAGCTCAGTTCTGGCTCGTTATTTCTTTTGCTGTACTTCACTGAATGTTCTGCTGCTATGCTTTTACTTTGTTCTGCTGTCTTTGGTACCTTTTTATGTTTGTTTGGTACCACAAAGATCTTTTGCATTCCTCTTTGATGCCCTGATGTACCCTCCTGGATCAATCGGCTGTTTAACTGAGACTTACAGTACTTTCATGTTCAAGCCTCTAATTGCTAATAGTCTATTGCTACTTCTAATAGTTTACTGTTATTGCTACCTAACGGCCTTTTGGTGAGATGGTTTCAGAGCAGAACAATTACTTTACAAACACTTTGAACAAAGTCGTGTTACAAACAGAGAGGTGGAGGAAATGGGAATGATAGACAGAAAGTTGATAAAGACGAGGGAATACAGAGGAAATGCTGTGTGAACAAGCACTGTGATAATAAGAGAACAGTATTGGAGGAGAGCGGGGGCACACAGCGAGGAAAGGAAAATAACAAAGAGAGAAGATTAAATGGAGCTAAGAGGAAGAGAAAACTGAGAAGTAACGTCTTGTTTACATTTTGTGAAATTAAATGAAACGTGGTAATTTATCAAATGTGTGGAACTTGAACTAATGACTAGGGAGAAATATAAACCACATGACTTGACCAGTTGGGAACCACTGATATGAGAATTCTGCTTCTAGCAATACAGTAGAGATTAAAAAAGCACAAAAAAGCTTTTTGTATAGGTTTAGACAACATATTTTGCCTGAAAAATACCCAAATTGGTCACTAAGAACACGGCTGGAAATGTCCCAAACTCTTATTAAAAATGCCCACTTTTGTTGTTCTTGAGCAGCTGCTGTCTGCTGCTTTGCAGCGTCTCATCTAAGTTATATATTATCCACCATCCTGTCCTCCTCTCGATTAAAAAATTGATAAAGATGTAATCTGAACTCTACGTAATGTGTACGAAATGCGCAAATTAACATATCCGTGGTTTGTTGAAATGATAATGCTGAAATTTCATTCTGACGACTGGGATGAAAAGTCTTGATTATTTGTAATCACAAGTTGAAATAATTTCTGAATATTGAAAAGAAAAATGACTGAGAAAGATACAGTAAGCATTAGTTTTTCATTTTTATTTATTCAAATACAAGACAGTTACAGGGTAACTAGGAGCGGCATGAATGGAAATTGTAAAATAGCATACTGTAAATCTAAATTTGGACAATCAGCTGTGTCTGTAAAGGCCTGTCACCTCTCCCAACTGAAATCAAATTAATTGCAGACTTTAAATCCTTTAAAAGAAAGCTCGAGTGCTGGCTAAAAGCAAACCAGAGCTGTACAAACTCTTAGTGCGTTGAAAATGTCCAGTTTTTGTGTATATTTATCGATGTATTGTTTTATGTGTATTTTAATATATGTATGTTGTTGTGTTTTCCTTTTTTATAGTGTATTATTATGTTTAAAACATATTATTGCTCTATAATTAAGCCAACTAGGGACAAGAGTTGAAAATAAGCTATACGCTCTTTGTGCAATAAATAAGTGTCATACTCTCTGTTGAAATCATGCTAAATTGCATTGTCCCTATCAAATAACAATTAATTCAAATTTATCTCATCCTTAAACAGTACTTTCATAATTTTTGTGTCATTCCTCCAGTGTGTCTACTTAGGCCCTTCATGTTACTACAAGTAATGTAGGCTACACAGATGTTATCTGCTGCTCTTTGAATATAGTGTTCAGACCTACCTTACATCCAGTTACGATGTCATGGCCCCAGTGGTTGGGAGCACAGTGGTCGCACCTGTCACCGATAGTGTTTGGAGGACAGATACACTGTCCTGTGTTGGCATCACAGTTATTCCCCACATGGCTGCACTGACAGGCTGAAGAAGAGGAGAGAGGGTGTGTTTTAAATGGTTCTGACTCTGAAGACTAATCAAGCTGATTGTATTTCCTTTTTTCGTAATTTATTTCTACCAGCTCTCAACAATGACAGAGTTTTTCCTTCACAACATGCCTTGCTGGCTAACAGACTCCAAACTGAAACCAAAGCAACGTGTCAGGGATTGGGCGCAGGGAAGAGAGCTTGCCACATTTTGTTGGATACTTAAATCTAAGGGGAGACATTTTGGTGACAGTGTGTTTTCAGTTGTGAATTTGTTTATCTAACTGTTATTTGACATCTTTCATCAAATTAATAGAGCAAGTGTTTATAAGATTGATACCGAGTTGAATGTTATGTGCATGCTGACTTAAAAGGACGAGTCATCATTTAATGGAACAGCTACAGTTCTAAGAATTTGAAAGGGTAATGTGTTGAGTTACTGCACAAAGATTGAGTTGTTTATTGTAGCACCCATAATCCCCCAGTGTCTTCATTTCAATTCATTTTGATACCTATTAACTTACTCAATTGTCACCACTCCCCAGAAAACACTATAGCCAGTGCCAGAGGACTCTCTTTCTCGCTCTCTCGCTGGCTGAATTGCATTGTTGACGCTCATGGAATGTGAAGTCATCCTTACAGGAGAGTTTCATTATTTTGTTCGTATTTCAATCAACCTAATGATGTGAACATTCCTGAAATTTAATGACATGGTGCCTTATTAATTTATGAAATTGGTAATTGTTGACATTTTATCTAATTTCATTTTTTGGAAAATACATGCCCACAGCCTGCATTACATTTGTATTCTGACTTCCCTGCAGTAAATTAAACACAAACCAACATATTGTTTCTGTAACCTGACCACTGCACTGTGGTAGACATCTTAGGACGAATAAAAGCAAATCATTCCCAGTTCCTGTCTTGTCTTTCTGAAACACAAACAGGCTTTTTGGCTAACTTATCGCTGCTTTTCTTGGCCGTCAATAGTAGCTGGCATCAATAATAAATTGCATAAGGAGATATGTGTGAAAAGCTATTCATAGACGTATTTTGGGGTGCAGGGATGCTTAATCCTCATTTTGGGCGGTACAAGTTTACTGCACCTGCTGCCTGAGATGCCAAGTTTTTAGGGCATACAATTTAATTATGTGAACATATTCCCTTCTAATAATAGACATTTAAACATGACTCAAGTGTTTTCAAATCACTTGACACACCCTCAAGCAACAATAATGAAAATCCTCAGCTCTGGCAACCAACTGCCAATAACTAATTGCTTTCAAACTTTTTAATCAGTTCACCAATGAAACATCTGATTTATAATAATTATTGCTAATCTGAAATGATACATCTGACATGAAGAATATAGAATGGTTCCAACACTATCTGGTAGAAGCTGCGTGTTGTATGTTAAAGTGAGCTTATGCTACCTTCACTCAGTAGTCGCTACTGTGGCCACAAATGGCAATCACCAGACAAGTGTACATGCTCGAACACAGTGTAAAGGGCCATGCACATTAAGAACAGTTACAATGCGAGTATTGGCAGCTCTAAAAGTGATCTCAATATCGTTTTCCACTGTTGTAGTCTTTATAGTTGTGTTGTAGACTCCACCATCCAATTGAGTAAGGAAAAAAATAATATATATATATATATATATATATATTTTTTTTTTTTTTTTCTAGTTATTGTTATAGTTATTATTCAGGGTGTGAATAGCCTTTAACAGTGGCGCAATTAGAAAAAAGTCCTAAAGTCAGCAAACTGTCTCAGTAACTCAGTCACACAGAAATATCAAAAATTATTCTTGCATAGCAAATTGGATAGATGTGCAATTTAAAGTGAATCAGAGCGTCTGCACATTGTCAACTACTAGGAGATATTACTAAAACAAAATGAAATAAAATAAACAAAACAAAACAAAACTCTCCTTTTTTCAAGAATAATTCAATTTCAACTTCCAACACATAAAAGCATGCTTCAAGTTTGAATCGCTGGCATGCTTTGCAATTTGGGCAAACCTTGAACTTTGTGAGGTGTAAGTACGGATGTGTTAAGTGTTAAATCTTTCCTGATTTAAATTTGAAGCACTGCTCCAGTAGGGAGGGCTTTCAGTAAAACTGTAGAAGTGAAATTAGCTCAAATGTTTGTAGTTGTATGTAAAGCACTGATCATGATAACAGGATGGGACTTCCTGAAAGAAAGAGGTAATACCAGGTAAAACCAAAATGCGTGCGCACGCGCACACACACACAGTTTTGCACAGGTATCTCATGTCCCTTGTTATCCATCAAATATTTATTAGTAAACTTTGTGTTTTATAAAATGGATTTCGCTGTAAAATTGACTAAATTTTACTTGATTCTTTTAAACAATCTCTTCCGTAAACATTCTTCACACATAATTATCAGCTGTTTTGTTGCTTTGTTATTCAGCTGCCAAGATGAAGAAGAATTATTTTAGCTCCATAATTTATTGTTAAAATCATTATTATTCTGTGTGTTCAACCTTTAAAGATGTTCATATCAATCAGTGGCTAGTTTCTCTTGGCAACACTTCCCACTGTGTCATAGATACACTACTTGGTCTTGAATCTCCAATATGACCGTTCTTTATTGCTTCCTTCTGTCGTTCATTTGTTCCTTCTGTCATCTTAATATATAAGCCTGTATGGGTGGGTGCTGTGTTTGATGTGGCTTTAGTTGTTGCCAAGACGCATGTTTCATAGCTCTGGGGAAAATTGCAGAACTATTTATAACTAACTGTGAAATGTCAAAAATTCAAGATAGATGGAAATGAAATTATGAGGGCTTCATTATTTCTGGGAGTCAGGCTTTTATAAGAGCAGAAGTTTGTGGTTTCTGCAGGAAACTGATGATATTTCAAATTACAAGTTATTTGCTGTACAGTATAGATGCAAACGTTGTCACATCCATGTGAAACTGGAAAAGGAAGAAATGCAGACACTGGCAAAGTACTGTATGTCTGAAGACAAAACAGTGCTCATTTAACTAAAGCCAGCGGCTCACAATCATAGTATTTTTGTCCTTTTTTGCTGTGATGCTTTGTGTTAATAATGTTTAGCTTTCTCCCGCTTGTGGGCAAAAAAAAAGATTTTACTTTGCAATAATTATAAAAGTGCCACCGTAATGTGAAGCGATGCACATGCATTTTTGAAGCTGCACAATAGCTTTGTTTTAATGGAATTGCTCTGCAGACAATTTGACAAAAGAACAAAGCAGCAGTTTAATAAGGACAGCATTTTGTGACTGCTGACATTGCTTTCATTGCAAATTACAGTATAAACAGAGGTTTGAGTTTGTCATTGGGTTTACAGAAGATTGAGCTTTACTTTTGTTCTGTTGTGTGATATCAGGGTTTGCTGGCTTTTTTAAAGAAACACTCTCCTCTCTACCACACTTTGTGCTTACGTGTGCAGCCGCCCTCCTGGAAGTTGAAGAATCCTCGAGAGCACCTGTCACATTTGGGTCCAGTGACGCCCGGCTGACACCGACACTGACCGTTTTCATCACAGTCAAATGACTTGGAACCAAACGAGTTACAATGACACGGGGCGCACACCCCACCTGTGGTGATGCCGTGAGTCTGAGGCTGGAGAAACACAGACAAAGACACGGGGGCTGTGAATAGTTGAGAACAGGTGATGGACTTAGGGTGAGACTAGTTGCAGACACATGCAAGCAAATCAGAGACACAAAGGTTACAATCACGTGAGATGCAAGAAAGCGAAACTAGAATTACAATACCTAGCTGTTGTCTGCCTCCGTGAATCAGTCAAGTTGCAATTACAGTTTACATTACAATGTCACAATAACATTGACCTTTGACCTTTTGAATAAAAAATGTCACCACTTCAACATTATATCCCATTAGACATTTGTGTGACATTTGGTCATAATCAGTGTATGAATTTGTGACTTATGACCAAAAACATGCTTTGTAACGTCACAGTGAACATCAAATTCTAATCACTTCATTCTTGAGTCAAATTGGACGTTACTGCCAAAACTGAAGAAATTACCTCAAAGGGTTGTTGTCATTCAAAAAAAAGATACAGACAAGGTCACAGTGACCTTGACCTTTGACCACCAAAATCTTATCAGTTTGTGCCAAATTTTAAGAAATTCCCTCTAGGCGTTCTTACGATATTAAGTTCAGTTCATGTGATTGGAACGACAGACGTACAACCTGACAATGTAATGTCACTGGCCAGAGCTATTGCCAGCGTAGTGTAATAAAAACAAAGGGATCAAACTTTTATATTTGTAAAGATTTTCAATCTTTCCAAGGTATAATTCTGGGATAAAGAGAAAACATGAAAGAAGCATTATGTCTTTAGTTAAAAAGCCAACTTAAAACTGCATTTTGGACTTGAAAAAGCTGTCTGAAAATGCACTCTCTTTGCTGCTAAAGAAAATAAAACACGATGCCATGCACGGTTCATCAGACTGGACGAAAACATTCACACACTGCCCCTAAAGCTACTTAGGTACAGTTCAGCTAAAGGTGAAAAAAAATCAGCTTCCTGAACACAGAATAAGGCTACCTCAGAATAAAATAATACATCATGAATTGCCTAAAAATTGTGACATTTACAGCACCAATTCAGGAATGACAAACTTCTTCAATTACTTAAAGAAGTGACATTTTTAGATGACAACTCACTGGCACATTGATATTTAAATGTGTTAAAGATCGCTCATTATGCGTACATTTCCTTGCATGATGCACTCAGGACCTTGCATTAGTGTTTACACTCATCGCAGCATCTTTAAACAGAAATGTTTTTCACAAAAAAACACCCTTGCTAGCAGCACATGGTGCAATGGTTTAGAAAATTTAAGCGTCAAACTATCACAAACACAAAGAGTTTAATGTGTTTTAAACCTGTTTCAGCAACACGCTCATGCTACTTTAAACACACCATGCATTGTGTGGTACCCCTGTCTTAGGCCTGTATGCCCCTCTGGGACAACCCCCTGTGCGGGAGGAGCCCCCCCATCTCTGCTGCACGGCTTCTATGGGGACACGCTCCACCGGCCTGCGGGTCTCCCGCCTCTCATAACCTTGGCGACGCAGGTCACAGCGTCGGCCCACAAAGCCGGGGCGACAGATGCAGCGGCCCTCAATGTCACAGCGCTGAGACATAGAGCCCTGAGGACTGCAGCGACAGGGAATACAGTCCTGACGCTCAGCATCCCACCAACAGTTGGGCTGGACCAATCACAGTGCAGAGGTGTGGAGGGGGACCAATGAGAGTGAGTGAGCAGGACAAATAAAAACAACAAACAAACCAAGTACAAGAGGTGAAGAAACAAAAGTAAATAACAACAAAAAAATCATCCCTTATGTGGAAATAAAAGGGCATTTTTCATCATCATAATTATAGTATTGTTATATTAATTGCAGTTATGCAAATAATAAAAGTAAAAAAACTCACACCAGAAAAGATAAAGCACTTGACCACAGTTGGCCTTTATACAACCAAAAATATCAGTTTACATTTAAAAGAGGACCTATTTTGCTCATTTTCAGGTTTAAACCTGTATTTTGGATTTCTTTAAGAACATGTTCACATGTTTTCAAGGTCAAAAAACACTTAATTTTTCTACTGACTTTGGTGATAAACCTGTATTTTCCCGTCCGTCTGTTCTGATCTAGCATCTGTCTCTTTAAGCCTGCTCCTCCGTATATCAGGGTTTCTTTCTATCACTGTGGCCAGGGAAATGACTATCATGGAGAATAGCAGCATTTTCGACTGTAAAAAATCACCAATAAAAGCTTTAAAAACTAAAATCTTCACCACTGGACATGTTCCAGTGGGAATATGACCCGAAATCAGGGAGAAATTAACAAGATAAGCAACAGAGATTACATGTTTTGTTGTTAGCATGTAGCTAGATGTAGCAGTGTGGGCTACCTAATGTAAATACTTTGTAGTACAAAAATATTTTTTTTATAACTGATTTACAATTTAAAGAAAGATAAATCAGCTTCTGACCTACCACATACAAAACACTAAAAAAACAAAAACAGAAACAAAAAAACAATGCATACACATAATGTAAAACAACGAGAAAAACAAGGTGTAATTCAAATAACAGCATTATAACTATGGATGTAATTCAGGTTAAAACACTCACAACCACAGGGAGTGCATTACAAACTTAATATTGCATGATTGTAATGGGAGGAAAGGGCAGTTACTGGTGCCACCACTGGTACAGTGTGTGTGGAATATAATGAATAAAAAGTCTACACAGGAATGGTGCCAACACATGTTGGCAATATCTGTAAAGATTATTGGCATCTGTCAGCATACTTACTATGCACTCGTCGCACTGTCGTCCAACCACATTTTTTTTGCACTGGCACCGTCCGGTCTCCTTATTGCAGATCTCAGATACAGAGCCATTAGTGTGGCACTGACAGGCTGCAGGAGAGGAGAGGAGCATATTTTACATCAATTATTACCATTTCTTCATAGCAGAATTTCTACATGAGAACATATAACAACACATATTGGTTTAACAATAGCACAAGTTTATGAGTGTGTTTACTTCACACTACAGTTGGCTGGATAAGCTCTGATCCTGCTTAAGGTCCTCTTCAGGATTAGCTCTCGATATGCATTTTAATATCCTTCTGACTGCACTTTGGAGAAAATCTTCTCTTTGCTTAAATAGATTCTTCCGTCTAGTGGGCTGATTTAGTTTTTCCAGATTATATTTTGTGTATTAAAACACACCAAGTCTGATAACAGCCTAAATGAAAATTTCAAGGCTGTAACAACGGACAGCTTTACATTTTTATGAATTTCAAGAAAATTAAAGGAACTAAGAAGATCACACTTCACTGAAATTGTATCTTTTATGAATCCATGCTACAAATAAATTGACTGATTTTTGCATTAAAAAAACTGTTGTTGAGGCAGCAACACCTGTGCACAAAAAAAACCCATAAAAAAATAAGCAGAGCTAGTGTTTCCTCCATCCAGACAAAGCTGCAATCACCAAGACTGAGTAAACCTCTTCAAAACCTTCAGTTCAACTTAACACTTACAACAATAAAGGACATGAAAGATGACATGACTGTTTTTTTTTTTTTCTATTTCAATTCGTCTTCAATTTAAAAGCCAACTAAAAATCACGTCAAGTCTTTGAAAGCTGTCTGGCAGCGTGGAAATGCCTCCATGCTGCTGCGAAGGAAAATAAAACACTGAACTCAGACATTCACAAACTGCCCCCGAAGCTAAAATATGCCAGCCAAGACAATTTCAACAAACCTTCTGAAATGTTGCCAGATAAGAAAAAAAATCTGAATTAGGTACTGTTGGGCTGAAATGAAAGAAATATACCAGCTTCCTCCTGAATGCTGAATATAGCTGCCTGAGAAAAAACAAAAACAAAACATGAATTCATGTTTTCAATTCATGATTTGCCTAAATAATAATGACATTCAGCAACAAAAAAACCCCATCTAGATATCATTAAGATACATACGTCTCAAATGTTCACTAAAGTCTAAATCCACAGTTCTGGTTAAGAAGAAAGGTTTCAAAACACATCAAACAGCTATAAGGGCCCCCAAAGTTCAGAGATAAAGATGCAACACAATACAATGGATGAACCACTACTGGAATCTGACTGAAAGTAAACACGAAGCAGGAGCTCCTGATGCAATGGAAGGCTGAAGAGTGTCAACATGAAAGGGAACAATTTTAACATTTTTTTTTTAAATACATTTTTTGGGGCTTTTTATTACCTTTATTTGACAAGACAGACGTAGCATGAAAGGGGGAGAGAGGGGTGGGGGTGGGCAAAGTACCAAGGCCGGACTCGAACCCACGGCTGAGAGTAATGCAGCAAGAGCAGTAATGTCACTACGGCAAATATGTTGGGACATTTAAGAAAGACTAAATGTAGATGTAGTTTAACAGCTGACAGAGGCAACAACCAAACTTTTAGCTTTGGAAATAATCAATTAAGTTACGCTGCTCCTTGAGAGAAAATGTGCTCAGTATCTATCTCAATGGGGAATAGGACAGCCGCGTTCCTCTGCTCTCTGCATGTTCACATTTTAGAAAATATACTTTATGGGGCACCCATTAGCTCACCTGGTAGAGCGAGAAGCTCCATGTACAAAGGCTCTGTCCTCACCGTAGCTGCTGTGGGCTTCAACCTGCAGCCCTTTGCTGCATGTCATCCCCTCTCTCTCTCCCTTCCACACAAAGTCCAAAAAGTAATCTACCAAGTACTTTATATTTTCCTTATTTGTGATGTACTGTTCCTTTAACCCAATGGCGCTTCCCTGTGTGTTTAATAAGCAGAGTGTACACGCATTGTGAACCTAACTTTGCGACAAATCTTACTATCGGGAAAATACTGCACCATTCTAACTTTAGACCAAATTTTTGTTGGTTAAAATCTGGTGCTCAGTACCAACATTGACAGAAGTCTTTCCTGGGCATTGTGGAAAAGCAAGTCAAAAATAAATGAATAAATAAATAAATAATAAATAACAATGAAGAATGCCATACTTGGATCCGACTGTGGTTCTGATTCATGTGACAGCTAAAAATTGGTCACATTATAAGTAGTAAAGTCCCTTAAAAGAAAAGGTACACAAGACTAACCAGTCTTTTTCAACAACAAAACTAAGTGATATTGAATTTTGGGGGAGAGTTTATTACCTTTTATAGTGACAGCATAAAAATCATAAGAAGATTCTCATCTCTGCCTCGTGCCTTATTTCTCTGTCAGTGAACTCATGCCCTTTCTCATGTGCACAGTTTTTACTCTCCCTGAATGGGTTACTTTAGTTATTATCAAAACCCCCAAATATGATGTTTCAAATCAAGGACTTAGGTTTTTGAGAGGATGCACCTTCCAGTATTTGGGTGTGGTGCTAAACCAAAGTTCATATAGGTACAAAGGTAGCACACAAACAGATCTTCAGAATAAAGCTGAAAAATTTCATTTTTCTCAACTTCAAAAATCAAGAAATAGATGCTAACGTTTCACGCTGCTGGACTTCATCAGAGCATGCTTCTCTTAAACCTCTTTCTCTCGATCTCTATCTGAGATTGTGCAATTTTATTTAACTTGTTCAAAACCTACGGGAAGGAGGAAAAAAAAGACACACCCACACACGCCAATCAGCCCCTTAGATATACAATTAAAAGCCTGAACATCACAGCTTCCATCTGGTGGATGGGCTGTCAAGAAGCACACACACACATACACACACACACACACACACACACACATACTGTATATGCACACAAAAAACACATACACTTTTCCTCAAGAAATTAGTAGCACACATCACACAGACACACATGCGTACTAGTAGTTGCCTGTTTTACATCCTGCCATCCTCTACTGTTAGATGTAAAAGAGACAGAAGGACCGACCTGAGTGTGGGATGGGAAAGTGAGAGAGAGAGGGGGGTACAACAGATGTCCACACACACACACACGCCAACACACGCGAAGAAAACACACACACACACACACACACACACACACACACACACACACACACACAGTACACAAAATGCATTGATTTCTGCTTTAGACAGATATGCAGAGGGCACGCATGCCCTCCCACTCACACAAACACACAAACACAAACAAACACACACACACACACACACACACGCCTGATTAACCATACAAGAAACGATGCACATATATGTCCGTCTCTGTTTCACACACACACTCTCTCACACGCAGTCTCTCACCCCCCTAGCTTCACCCTTCGGGGACCATCTGGACTCCGTTCTGTCAGTCGCTACAATGCAAGCCTTGTTGTGGGATAAAATGTTGCTTTTTGTTGTGTTTTTATTTTTTTTTTATTTTATTTTCAGTGCTGGCCTTGATGGTGAAGAAAACAATCTTTTTGCAACTTGAAATACATTATGTTCTGTTACCAAGCAATCCGCAATCTGTCGTATAAACAAACTGCAGGAGTGGCTAATGTGCATCTATTCTATATTATTAGCACTACAATGGTGCGTTGGTGAGAAGTCCAGGAGCTATACAATCTATGAGGTACTCATATAGTGCATAGCAAGAGCAAATTGATCTGATGCTCTAGGTAAACAAGGACATATAGAAGTTGAAAAATGTCTGTGAAAAGCATGCTGGTGAGAGTCTGTGTTCAGGGCCTTGGGATAATTACAGAGAGACGTAATATTATATGGTAAATACTGGTTTGAAGTCAAAACGATTTGTTGAGAACGATTTTTTGTCAAATTTGAAGAAATTCCCTCAGTGTGTCCCAATGAATCCCATGCACATCGCTTCAGCATGTGGATGAAAAATTTGCTACACCAAGGTGTGGTTTAACAGTCAATTTCTTTAGTGTCTGTTTTCAGATTTTTTTTGGTCTCAGCATTAGTTTAATTAATGTGCCATCTACCCCCCTGTAGGAAACGTAGAAGGACTGTCAGCCTGTTGATTAAAATATTAAATAGTTTACGTTAGGAAAATCAGTTTTTGTCTTAATGAAATTTGTTTGTGTTTCCTCACACTTAACTTTCTGTTTCTGTAAGCAATGACAAGAAAAGTAGAAATGTATGTAAAATTGATCTAAGGTAGCATCAGTAGTTTGTTCTGTAAATAGCAGTTACACAAACTGATTTAAAAAAAAAGATTGTAAATTTTCCTGACTCATTAAAAGATGCCTGATTTGGGCTTTGGCACGAGTTATTGTTGATTCAAACTCTGCTTTTGTTTCAGGCTTTTAATTGTACTTTACTACTTTTTGGGGGCCTATCTTTCCAATAAAAAGTCTGTGCTTCGGCACAGCAAACTGCACCACACAGTCCATTAAGAGTGGTGAAACTGGAATAGTGAGGTTTCCCCACTGATCCCCGAAGAGTTTATTGATCTACTGTATGAGGTATCTATGAAACATTCATTAAGCCTCAGACACACAGGAAGCATAATTACATTATTGAGTTAGTACATATCCACTTTGTTCCAATGAATGGACAAATGTGTGACAGTGCAATTCACACATCTTTACAAGAACTTGCAAATGACTTTTCCCCCATGTGAGAAATGGTCAGAGGGGTTCATTTTCTTGAATTTATTCCTCAAACAAATTGCCTTGTGGTCAAGATTGCTTGCAAAATCAAACTGTTCTCCATTCCCTGACTAAATCAACCATTAGAGGGAGACACAAAGTGGTTGCAGCAACAATGTCTGCAGATGGGAACTCTGACATCAAAAGAAAAAGTAAAGGATTTTTACAGTCTAATAGTGCACAAATGGACTTGGCCTGAACTCTCCCGCTCCACTCAATAAAATTCATTAAGACCGGGAGCGATCGGCAGAGCGAGGCAGACACAGAAAGAGAGATAGACTGACAGAGGCAGAGAGAAAGAGAGAGTTGTTGTGTTTTAATAATTCCTGGTGGTCTGTCGTACAGGATCAATAACAGCCCTCCAACTCTAAGACACGAGCAGCCGATCAGCACTGTAGGAGAGCAATAGATCAGGCTGATTAATCAATAACCATTTAGCTGGGTGTAGAGGGGAAACAACTACAGAACAATGAACTATCAAATTCACATTAATACCCCACGTCAGCCTGTCTGCCTGCCTCTGTGCCTGTCTGACGCTTTTATCAGTCTATTTATCCGCATAGCCAGTCTGTCTCGTAGTGAAGCGTCTATCTGTCTTTCTGCCTGTCTCGCTGCCAGTGCCACTGTTTTCCCCAACAGCGCAGGTTTTAATGAAGATCTTCACAAACAAGCACCATCTGTACGTCTGTAATCGCTGCCATCTCTCTCTTCCTCTCTTGTTCAGTCTCTCCAAACTCTTTTTTTTTTTACAGGTATAGTTTTTTAAATTCTCACTCTTAAACACAGCTGGCAGTCAGTGGGCCGCTCCGACATCACACCTCCTACTACCACAGCTGCTTGCCGACGCAGAGACACACACACGCATGCACACCACACACTCCAGATGGTGTATCTAGTCAGTGCTTTAGTAAAAGGATTAAAGGTATAATTTAGCTAAAATTGAGTTTTATAGGGGGAACACTACTGTTCAGTGTAACGCCCTGCTGAGACACTGAAGCTGCAATATCGGCTTTTTTGTAATGATTTTTCTAAAAAGTAGATGATGTTTTTCCTCCTAACATAGCAATGTCTAGGATTTTTTTAAACCTGAAAACAGCATCCTTAATATCATTCTGATGGCATACTGTTTGTAGAAAATCTCAAGACCAATTTGTTCAATCAATATGTTGCTTTTACACAATTCATTCTCAGTGCCCCAGGGCTGGGGATGGACGGCAGTGGAGTAAAATGTCTCTTTTGACACCACAACTACAAGTCGAGTTGTCACATTTTTTGGAGATCTGCTCTAAGAAAGTAAGACTAGAATTACCTCTTTGTGGCTGTATGCCAGTCAAGCTTCTCTTACACTTTACATCCGTGTCTGTGAAAACATGGATGCTTTACACACATCTTTCCCACAGCAGCACAGAAGATCCATAAAACCAGCACAGTTTCACGGTGGACACCGAAGATTAGTGTCACCAATTCAGAGCAAATGTCTCCTCTTCTGTTCCCGAGTTGTGACGCTGAATAATGGCCAAAGAAATTACATTATGATGTCACAACAGCGAAGAAGACCTTTGAATTTCCACAAGGCGTTCTTGAGATTTAACGTTCACAAGAA